>NW_010539397.1:0-16700 GCF_000687285.1 Phaethon lepturus | reverse complement strand
AGCCGTGCCCCCGCGAGGGACGGCCCGCGCCGTCCTGCTGCCTTGTCTGCAAAGTAGCTGTCTGGAGAAGGGAGAAAAAGCGGGCTTGGCTGTCCGCATCCAGATTCGGGGAAATACTGTGCCCGGGTTGGTATTTAAACGCTTCCAGGCGACAGCGGGTGGCAGCTCCCGGGGCCCCCCATCGGTGCCGCGAGGGCAACCCCAAGGGTCCAGTGGGGGAGGACATGGGCACGGGACGTGCCTCCCGTGGGCAAACCCCTCTGGCAAGGGCTCGCCGTGCCGCCCCCGCCCGCCGGCGAGCTATGCAGCTTTTGTTTCCAAAGGAAGAACGGTTTACACAGCTACTTAAATTTCCTGTCAGAGCTACTGAAAATGGTTATAAAGGTGTACATCTTTCAAAGAAAAATGATTCCAGTAAATAGGAGTTTTCACTGCAAAACCAAGTCTCTTCCCTCTTCACGCATTTGGCAAGCATCTGTAAGGATTTAACAGAAGTTGCAGTAACAGCTATTTCTTATTTAACTTTTTTTCTGCAGGAGGCAAGAGCAAGCAGGCAGTCACCAGCATGAGCTGGCATTCTGATTTTTGGGTTGTGCCTTCTCACATACCGAGGCAGCTGTTCCGTGCTTCCTTTCAGAGGAAGCGTATTTTTGGTCTGAATTATTGGGGGATCTTGCAGCACAAGTACAATTCTCGTATCTTTGTTTCTCCCCTTCATCTGAAATGAGTATCATCTAGCCTGAACGTTTTCCCTTGTCTCTTTGGGAATGGAAAGCATGTCTTTTATAATAATTATGTCTTTCATGGAGTGGTTGGCAGTACCTGCCATCCTGATCCGAGGTGCAGATGATGCTTTCTCTGGACCAGGCTTGGAGCCCTGTACGGCTGAAACTGCTCAGCAGGTTCTGCTGACTCACAGTGCCACAGCAAATGTGGCTCAGTAACTCTAGCCGAGTATTGGAAAAGCAGTAGAAGCATCCAGACAAAGGAAAAAGGGGAAAGCCTTAAGAAATACAAAAGGGGTCATTGACCTAGGGAGTAGGTAGAGATCATTCTACATTCCTGTCGTTATTTACATTAACAGTGAAGTCATCCTAAACTATTAGAAAATCGTTAGGGAGTGGAATCACCTGAAAACAGCTCATACCATTTTTATTTTTTTAATGTATATAATACATATAATACATTTAAAGTATATAATACATTTGTGGTGGCTTTGAGGAATAAATATGTTTATTTTTTTCCCTTCATCCTAAATTATTTGCCACTGATATGTTATAACCTTTATTTTTCAAAGCACTTTTTATCTTAATCATATTCATACATTTTTGCACAGTTCATTAATTAATGTAATTACAACTAGTATTTTGGTAGCATGAATTCTGCTGCAGAATGTTTCGCTGATATTTAAACATTTCAGGGAAGCATGGTAACTTCAGGAAAACTTGTTACTCAAAAAGTTCCAAATACAAGACTTTATCAAACATTATAAAAATTAAGTAAGAATCCTGAAACAATTTAAGTTTCCTGTTTTAAAGTGTTTAATTTTGCTAATATCAGTGCTTTATTTCAGCTGTCATTTCAGTGGATTTATTTTGGACTGTCCATTAAAAATTGCATCAGTAGATTAAGCTCACAATTTATATTTATATCAGAGTGGAATACGAATGTGTTGAAACATGACATTATTTAAGCCAACTTCCTAAAGTCTTTCTGAATGTTTTTTCTTTAAGAAATGTCACAGTTTCAGGCCAATCCAAAACACAGTCTGCAGAGACAGAAAGATTCATGAACTTCTTTCCAGATATAGGAGAGCAGGTTTTCAGAGGTGTTCAACATTCTTGGCTCCTGTGGAGATGAAGCACAGGAGCTCCAAAGGAGGAATTTGCTTTGCCCCAGTACGGCCAACCTTGAATGACATGTATCAGAGACCAGATTCAATCTTAGGAAGGAGTAAGCCAGTAAATTCCTTCATTTTAAACTCCCTTTTTTGAATCTTAACCCTTGAACAATTTCAGATGTGGGAAATATATTTCATCTGGTGTGCCACTGTACTGCTTTTTGCTGCACAATGTTGCTAAATAAATTACAATCCTCTGTTTACACTGCAGAGGCAGTTCAGGCAATGCCAAACCTGTGACCACACAAAGCCCCAGGGTAATGTTTACCCAATTTCTGATGAGGAGCAAGTTGACTATGCCTGTAACTTTCTGTGGCCCAACGCTCTAAGCTGCAACTCATGAGCTGCTTCATGCTAATTAAACGGGTGAAGGTTGATTAAGATCTTGAGCCCTCGGGCAATCAGAACTATCTTCCTCTTCATCTTAGCTTCAGCTACAGGTCAAAGCAGGTTTCCCTTGTTTAGCTGGAACCTCTCACACCTTGTCTTATAGCCCTTTCAACAAATAGAGGGACTCAGATGAGGTTGTACACTTGCAACAAGCACAAGTTAGTGGACAAGTTGGACACTTGCAGCAAAAACAAGTTAGCACACTTTCACTGGCACAAGTTAGTGAAATTCCATGGGAGTTCATTTTAGAGTAAGATAAGGCATCTCCATTCACTTCATTAGTTATCAAAGTATATCTTCTCAATGAACGATTAAGAGCAATTTTCTCAGCACCTGGCAAAAGTCATGATAGGATCTTTTGCAATGACTGGAAAGATTAGGTGATTTTTTCACTGCCTGTAGTTTAAACTTTTTATTTTTATTTTTTATTATTACAGGACAGATGTTACTCTGCTGCAGATGGGCAGAGGGAAGAGGCTGAGCCTCTCTGAAAGGAGAGGCCTCCCCTTTCTCCAGTCAGTCAAACTGCCAAGTCAGATCACATGCTAACATGGCACGGCTGGAATAAGGCTGTAGGGAGCACAAAACGCACCTGCGTGTGCTGCACTGCAGCTTCCTCTTGGTTTTGAGAAAGTCAAAGAGTCGTCCTGGTGCTGCACAGCAGCTGGGACTGGTTATCACCAGTGAGGCAGCTAGAGAAAAATGCATAAGAAGCATGGTCATGGTCCCTGGTGTATCTACAACTGATTCATTACTGCAAGATTTGTAATAAGGCCAGATATGACTTCTCTTTGTAGTGGTTTACAAGAGGATGCATGTGAGTGAAACCGAGCTTCTCTAGTTTATGGTTCTTTTTCACCTAACTTCTGGCAAAACACATTATAATATCAGCTATTGCCTGAAAACTTTTCTGAATGCATTCTGGACCAGCAGCTTTTAAATGATAAACCATTAAAAGTTGATACTCGGGCATGAAAGCTCATTTCTGACTTTTGTGTTCAAAATCGCAAAGGCTAACTCTAGGCAAGGGACAAGCTTGGGCTCCTATAGTTGCTCACGGGAGGGAGGCCTCTCTTGTGGCCGATTCAGCCCAACTCCCTTTCTCCAAACGACCTGTTGCCCATAGAGACTGCACAGGAGGATTGGCCTCACTAGCTGGAAAAGGTGTTGCTGTTTAGAGCAGCAGTCCTTCCAAAAACTGCCACTTGTTCTCACCTTCTACCATGCCCTCCTTTACAACAGCCCAAGTGCTGATGTGGCTGTGCATGAACAGGACCAGGCAGCTAGGAACTGATCTAGACTAAAACAAACTCAGAAAGCTGACAACAGTATTTCAGTCTTAATCCAAACCAGTTCCCCAGTCTGGATCACCATCCTTCTTCCTACCTGTCTGTAGTGGCACAAGGCAGTGAAGAAGCTGGAAGAAGGAGGCCAGGTAGACAAAGCACTGAGCTGCCTCTTGGTGGCAATCCCATTTTACAGCAGCAGCAGAGGATAGTGAAAGCATGGTGTTACCCATGTGACTGCTCCCTTACTCACCTAAGTACATATGCAGTTTATACTGCAGTATTTTGATTTTATAAAGAAAAGAAGGATTAGTGAGGACTGGCTGAGACTCATCAGAATTTCTGAGATCTTGTAAAGAGCAGACGAAGGAATGCAGCCAGAAGGACTCAAAAACCTTCCAAAACCAGGTAACAATGATGCCTGGCAGATTACCAGATCTGTGTGGGCCAATGCAGTGCCATTCAAGGATTCCCGAGCTAACTCAAAGCCCCAGCAGAGCACTTCTTAGATTGCTAGCTGTTATACCAGTAGCACAGCAAGCTCCTATGGTCCAGTCATAAAAACAGGGTAACTACGGGGTTTTTTGAAATTGCAAGGAAACACCGTTATGAAAAGGTATATCTTTACGTGCAGCTCAAAAGTTTGGCTATCCTGAGCTCTGATGAACATACATGCTGCAGGGAAGTAAGAAAGGGTCTGGCTGCCAAGTTTGCTCGCTTGGCTTGTAGCACTTTGGGTGCAGACTCAGTATGAGCTCATAAGCCAAGGAAAGCATATAATCAGTGAACAAAAAATTTAAAACCACAAAGAAATATGTGGTCAAGATGCAAAAGATGAAGTCCTGTGCCAGCATAATTATTTCAGTAGGAGCAGATTTTTTTTTAAACTGAATTACGTTTGTTAGTCAAATCGCAAGTGTGGATACAGACTGCACTGCTACACATTGCTGTAGCTCTCTTGCGTTCTATTATGGGAATAAGCTACACGGAAGTAATGCCCATGCAAACTCTTTCATTACAAATACATGGAGAGATTTACTTACCTGATTGCTTCAGCATAGTTAAAATTATTCAAACTATACATGTAAGTTAATTCCTGAAACACTGCTCTCTGAAGAATTTGGGTTTGGATTGAGACTTGGATAAGGATTAGGCTGGATTGAGGTTTGTTCTACCTACAGTTTCATGCTAACAGAGTTAGTCAGGTTATATGTGTGGCTTTTTTAATCAGGTAGTTTTAAATACCTATGACAATTCTGGGAGCATGCTTCCAGCAAAATGAGACATTTTTCCACAAAAAAAATCAATCATATATATATTTGGTATTGCTAGAATTTATTATTTTTTAAAACAATATAACCAGTTTTAAAAGGATGAATGTAAAAAAGGCGGACATGGATGTATAACTTTTATGTATAAAGTGACCTGGACATACATGAGTCCTACCACTAATATCCCATATTTTGCCGGCTTACATCTGTCTTTGCCTCCTGTGTTAAGAACACATTGTTCCAGATGACCTAAAGCACGTGTCTTCATTCCAGTGGTCCTGTACAGTTTAACTCTATAAACTGCTAAAACTGAGAAACCAGGAAAGATAAAAGTCCAATGTGGCCTGCAAGTGTCACACCATTACTTGCACTTTCTTCTCATGCTTACGCCTCCAAAGATTGAGGACCCTTTTCCTGTTTTGTTTAAATGCTTCCTTAGAGTACACTAAAAGTTCACAGGCCACAAGTCTCAGAAAACCATTTTGCTTTCTGATGCTGCATGGTCACATCAGGAGACACTGGCTTTTTTGCTGTCTGGGAAGGGCAGCCAATGTTCATCTTTTCAGAAGCTACCACAATGTGTAGACTTACACGTGCAAAACGAAGAGATGCAGAAAAGCATTTCCAAAGCCTGTGCCAGCACTATTCCAAAGCCAACTAACAGTAGCAAAAAAACCCAATCCATCTGATGGTATCTCCAGCATATGAGTACGTTGTAGGACAGACACCATTTTTGCCTGCGACACATTCACAGAGTGAACTCATGCTTCATCAGCAAGGTTTAGAAATGTTTTTTGAAACAACCTCAATCCTAACCAAAAGGAGCTTCCCCTGGACAGCCAGGAGTTCTTTAGGACATGCCACAGCTACCCCAAAGTTAACTAAAGAAGCTACCAGGCGATAATCTTGAGATACAGCTGCGAAAGCCCTGCTGTGAGTTAGGCACTGTTCCTTTTGTGCTTGCAAACCTTTCATACTTCAGAACTGCTGATGCACTAACTTGATTTCTACTTACTACTATACTGGAAGCAAGAATAGTACCTGTCTTGCCCCACCACTCATCCTCATCCTTGGCTTTCTCCCACTCAGACTGTGTTTCAAAATGTTATCCAATTTCAATACTCAATGACCAAAAGAGGCTTTTTTCCTTCTTCCTAAAATAGCAATCTCATATCCAAAGATTACACTATGCACATACACTTCCTGTACATTACCAACATTCCCTGTCCTGCAACATCCCGTTTCTACCTCCTACTACGTGCAGTCCTTCTGAAGGAAGAGGAAGGTCACTTAGAGAAGAATTGGAAATTCAGGAGACAAGCAGGTTACAGAAAACAGGAGATAATCAGCTGTAGTGTAAAAAGGAAAAAAGAAAAAACAAACCAAGAAAAGCTGGAAAATCAGCTGAGCCCACAATTTGGTTATAACTCTGAGCCTTTACTAGATGCTCAGGCTTGTTAAGTGAGATATATAACTCTTTTAAGATCACAAACTTTCAGATATTTTAAATTGCCTAGAATCCTGTAAGATACTTGCAGTTGCATGGATGATAAATTCAGGTAATACTTGTCTGTTGTATCACTGTGCTATTAAATTTATTATCTGACATACTCAGTGCCTGCCAGTTTGTAAATAAAACCTAGGCAATGAGAACATCAGAATGTGGGACATGTTACAATGCCACAGTGTCATTATGGAGCTGCCTAGACAGGTAGTGCTTCCCAACCATTTTTCTGACAGCTCAAGGGACACTTCCCTAGACAGGATCACTGCAAATATTCCTAGTCTTTCTGTGCTTCTCTGAACAGGCCACTTCTGTGCCTCATGTTAATATAGCTCATATACACAAGCAGCCTTTTAGAGTTGAACATACAATTCCTATACTGCCCTTTGGGGTTTTCCCTTCTCTCAGAGCTCCCTAGGGGTAAAAAAAAAAAGGGGGGGGGGGGGAAGGACTGTTAGTGGCTGAACCAATGAAGCCTGATTGCCTGGTGCCTCAGTTTTCTGGTATGACCTCTAAGAAAGCTTTTTGCATGGATGGAAAGTTTGTAATAACTCATGCCTATGAAGATTCACACTGTTTGATAAGGGGTGAGCTCATATTGCATCTTTTGCCTCCATGGAGACACAATTTATGTTACCTGACTGCCCAATGTCACAACACATATAGAAGTCCAATGTCTTAAAGAGGTCTATCCTTCTGTGTAATGTTTTTTTTTAATTATGCAACAAATCCAGGTACATACACGCTCCCTCTTTTATTTGTTTATTTGGGAAAACAATCTAAACAAATCAGATGGGGGGCAGGTTAGAAAAATGCCCTTCTTTAATGCTCAGCGCTTTGTGTAGTGGTTATTTCTGCACCATTTGCACCAAGCCTATGAAGTGGGATTCTTGTTCAACATGGAGGCCTGACAGGAGAAAACAGGGAGGGAGAGAAACACCCTAAAACTGAGGAAAGACCTCATGCCACCATTTAGACAGAGGAGGCCTCAGGACATGCCAAGGAGCTGTCATAAAAGTGTTTCAATCACTAGGCAAAGAGGCAGCCTTGTGGTAAAGGGTACTAGCCACGGTGCCGAGGCAAACAAGCTCTTCAAAGAACACAGCTGCTTTGCATTTACAGTCAATGTTCTAGCTAAAGCCTACCTTGTACTGTCCTTTGGTATTGTCAGATGAATAATGGGTTTGTACTGCTTGAAAGTTGCACTCTTTAAAAGAAATTCACAATTTTCCCTAATACCATAATAAACCTAATAACACAAATTCATAAATCCATATGCCTTTTCTATCATGGGGCTTAAATTATCATTGTTCACTGGGTAACATAGCTTCTTGCCCTACAATCCTGCTCTGTAACCCTGGATCCCTGATGAACAGGAAATTTTAGTACGGGCAAGTATCTTGTCTCTGAAAGAAGTCAAAATAACTTGAAAGTCTCTTCTGGCTCTGTTCTCCAGCCTTCATTAAAATGCTCTCCCTTGTTTTCACATCCAAAGTGTAAAGCACAACAGCATTTCTAACACACAGTAAATCTTCCTCAGAAACCTCCATCCTTCCTATCACACCTCCACCACTTTTGATTTCACAAACACATATGCTGGAGTCATTTTACATCTACTTGGACTAAAGAGTTCTCTCCTAGAAAGTGGTTTCGTAAGTCAGAGAAGCAGAAGTTAGTCCAGATGTCTTGAAGGTAAAATTGTTAGTGGTTTCAGGCGAAATTTTGGCTACTCTGCAATAAAGCAAGCAGCTGCCAGAGGGATTGACCACAATTTGTAGGACGACTTCTGAAAAGGATGAGGCCTGGATCAGGGTGAGGGAGAAGGAAATATAATAGGCATGTGGGTTCTGTCAAAGGATCCCACCTACTCATTTTTGAGATAATTCAAAGCTGAATTCTTCATTATTAGTAATCTCCACTTGCTATCAATGACAATAGCCCCAAAGGACTAGTTTACAATCACTCCGTTGTTCTCCACACAGCTGGGGAAAGGTGAGCTTCCAGGTGTCACAGACTTTTCTGCAGTGACAAAACTCTCATGTTGCTGGCTAATATTGGTGTTTTGGGGGTCACATTTGTGCAGTCTTCAAGAGAAGTAGCATCTACTTTATGTTCCACTGTCCCTTCTGATCCTCCCAGGTTAGCATGGCTATTTTCACCCACCAGCCCAGTGCTGGCTGACCAAGTCTCTGAGCCTTTTCACTGTGTGAAGCCACTACCGAAAAATAGCAGGCTGCCTGATTTTACTTTCATCCTCCACCTCTATGGTGGTTATAAAGCTAAAGATTTTCCTCACTGCTTGGGAGGCTGTTTTACCAGAGCACTTATCAGTAGCACTCTGAAAATGTGCAACAACCTGAGAATTACACTGTCTAGCTAGTGAAAAAGAGGTGACAGAATAGAAGATGAAAAAAACTTGAAATAGTAACCTCTGCTTCAACACTTAAAATTACAGTAGGTTTTAGTTTGTATCACAATCCATTGCAACAACATCATTAGCACACCGAATTTGATGGTGAAACATTTCAGCTGGTGACAGTTACCCAGAACACTATGAACATACTGCAAACAAGCTTGGCACTATGTACAGGTATCATTTTGCAAGGGAGGTACTGGAAGTCTTATTACACAAAGCAGTGTAGAAGTACACTACCACTGAGACATTAATTGAGGCTAGATAGTTTTTCATGTGGAGGAGCTGTTGGTTTGGATGCATCTCAACTTGTTATAGTCTCATACCAGCATATTTACCTTTGAAGTACCTTCACACTGTCATGATTATGTTTACATTCTGCTAGTGAAAGGCAAACAGAACACGCATTTGTGTGGCAAAGTGGACACACTTCCTCTGCAAGAATGCCGACAAGTGTGACAAGATGGAGAGATTTAAATATTCAGCTGGAACTTTACGATGGAGCTGCCTGAAATTTCATTTCATATAGATATAAGAGCAGTAAGAGCATCAGCTTACAAACTCTGCTCAGTAAGGAACAAACATGTAATACCTTTTGTTTTAAAGATTTGCAAATACTGCTTAATGTGCCTTTGTTAAATGAAATGCAAATACTCACTTATTAATAAATTAATTAAATTCTCCCTTTGAGAGTAACCATCAACTGTTAACATCTCCATGCAAATGCCTGAGTCATTCTGGGTCTGACTCTCTAGTGGTTTCTGGTACAGGCCTCTAGCATGGGCTTCAGAAAACGCCAAATTCAGGTAAAGGGCGAGGTGAGTACTGAAAAGCTTCTTGACTTCTGTGAACTGGCTTTTATGTTCCACTAAAGTCCATAACAACAGGAGACCTCCATAGAGAAGAGGATGAAGATTTACTTCCAGTTGATGACATTCATATGAAAGCCCCCCCCGAGATGCTGGCCTTTTCAGTTGAGCTGACAGCTCTCAGTGTGCACTTGAATGAGCAACAAGGTGCTCTTCAGGTCTAACGCTAGAATTAACCATCGGGTACTTTTGTCATTCAGCCTACCTCTGACACTGACTTTCCACTGCTCAGACAAGACTGTTAGTCATCCAGGCTTAGATTTTTTTGCTGTGGGGACTATGAAGGAATACTGAAGAGACCAAATAACAGGAGAACTGTAAGGGATACCTGCTGTATCAGGCAGGCATCTCAACAGGCAACTGAAACATGGAGTTCATTACTAGAAGAGCATAAGCTATCAGTTTTGGTTAGACTAAATAAATACCACAAATAAACATGACTGACACTGTGACATTTTGAGGCACCAGTCACTCTCAAGTGCCCAACACAACCCTTTCCATTATTTACATGCAAAACCTAAACTGTGGGGTTCAAGAATAAGCAAAGAATATATAGAATAGCTTTGAAAATAAAACCACATAAGATGACAGTTTACAGACAAACCAGTGCACAAAATCTTCAAGTAATAAAATGTTATGAAGTGGCTAAATACTAGAGGATTGAAGTATTCCAGAGAATGAGAAATAATAAAGCTTTTAAGAACAGAATTAAGTGGGGAAAAAAAGGAAGATATTGATACTTCTGTAGGGAAGCAGGAGTTCTGTTTTTTTAATAATATATGCAAACGTTTCTGTGACTAAGAACCTACCAACCCTCACATTATATGCATGGATGGCTTATATATATGTCTCTTGACGTACATTTTAGAAGTTGGTAACTATGTGCTAATTCCTAAGCCCTAAGAGGACACAAGGAAGAGGCTCCTAAAAGAAAACAGACATACACATACACGAACACTTGTTTAAAAAAAAAAAAAAGCAAGCTTAGATTCAGCAAATCTCAAACAATATCCTCACTACTACCCAAAAACCTCCATTTTGATCTATGCAAAAAATCTGGGATGCTTTGAATGTGGGAAAAAGCCTAATCTGAAGTGTGTACTTTCAGCATTTGTTTAGTAAAAGAAAGTTATGCTTCAGGAAAGTCTAAATATAGATACTCCCTGCTGCATACAGTTCACAGCCTAAGCAAGATAGGCACAGCCTGGGAACTGAGAATCTCAAAAGAGACAATAACTAAATCTGTTTAAAGCCATTCTATGGTATTACTGACTTGCTTCATGAATGCACCACAGATGGAAAGATAATTAGTGGAAATTTAAAAAAAAAAAAGCAAGAATGTCATCACAACTGCCTCCCATGAGGATGGAAATGTCACTCGCTCAGGTGGTCAGATGTTTTTCTTGGAATATGTATATGGAGGGAAGAAGATGGGATAGTGCGTATCTCTAATGAGCAACCTTCAGACAGAGAGGATTTTTTTACTATTGTTATTTACTTTTCAACCATCAGCAGAAAAAAGATTTTTAGGCCAGCTGACAGAAGCCAGCATTTTCAGCCTGCAGACCCCTGTTTGTGAATCTGTTTTTAACATTGGTGACTTTTCAGTTAACTTGTTTACGTGAACGAAATGTCGGCAACAGTGAACTTGGCATGGAAATTTGATAACTGTTTTTGTCAGAATGAGCTGACTTTACCTGAAATAATGGAAAAGCAGAGTTCTTAGAAGTTTAATGGCAGCTTTAGAAGTTATTTTTTTCTTGTATATTATTTGTGGAGATTTAGTTAAAATCAATAAACTGTAATGCATAATGCTTTTGCTGAAATGAAGTTTATAACTGTAAAATGTTTTGACCAAAAATCTGCAGGACAGGTCTCCTTCCTTCTAGATCAGTACAATGCTGGGTGCCAGAGCTATGAGATCAATAACTGCCTTGCTTCTGCATAAATTGTATTTGACCTCTGTTTAAATAAATGCGATGGAGAGAAATATTCACTCACCAACCATCTCTGCTGGTATTCTTTTAGTATGTTTTATCAGTTCTTGCTGAACTTTGAAGCCACTTTGTAAGTGGCTGAAAACTTAAGGTAAAAGCAAAGATTTTATCTCTTTCCTGCTGGAATTATTTTGACCACAGATGATGTAGACATAAAGCTTACATTCAGTGGTAGCTAATGAACAAAGAGGAGCATCATTGTAATGAAGTCTAAAGGTTTAGTTTAAAATGCCAAGGCCCTTTTCTTCACAAAAAACTCTGTTCTTTCAAGGCATTCTGACAAAGGGTAACAGTGTGTAATTCTACCTTTGGCAGATGTTTACTGTGGATGTTTGGGAGAATAAGATAGCTATTCCATTTGTAAATACCAAAAAGTTTGTTGGAAAAGTGGTAGATAGTTCTAGAACCAAGAAAAAAGTATGGCTGGTGTTCAGAGAACCTGGATAACATGGCTGCCTAAAGCTTAACTCCGATGTAGCTGCTGCTAAGAAATAAAGGCTAGAGCAGAATTTCAGGAACAGAGAATTAAAAGATCAAGGTAATTTAAGGTCCCAACATTTCAAAGTATAAGAAGCAAGTCAAAGGAGAAAAAAATTACCATGGATTACACACAGCTCATTGAATACCTCTGCTTCATGTGGTCAATGTAGGCAAAACAAGCAAACATAATTATTTTAATTCAAAATTAAAATAAATAAAATATCAAAATGCAACACATAGAAAAGTGTCTTACATGCTCCCAAATTACTGAATGTGCTACCCTGTGTAAGAAAACAGATGTTTCCAACAGAGGGGTTCAAAGACAGACAACAGTAAAGGCAAAATAACCACCCAAGGGAAAAAAAAAAAGGTATCAGAAGACTGTAGCCTTACTTTGAGAAGAAACAAAAGCTATAAAATACAAAATAAGGATTCATAAAACATGAAATAAAGTGTCTGAAATTGAAGCCGAGGGAAACTAATGTTTCTGACTCCCAACAAATGACAATATAAGCAACTACGAAATTCACGGCAACTACATGTAATAACAAACCAGAAAAAAAAAAACCAAACCAAAAACAAACTAAAAGCATTCTCTTTTACCAATATGCCCTCCTCAGTTTTTCAGGTGTATTACTTAAGATTCACTGAAAAACTTTTCCCTTCTATATTTGTTGATAAACATAGTACTAACTCTTCTTGTTTAGAGTTTCCCCATATGGAGCTGAGGGCAGATGCCACATGAGGCTTGGGTTTCCATGTGTGTTTTCTTCCTCCAGTCAAAGCAGTGGTTCTTCAGATTGCTCTTCTGTACCCTGCCTTTTGTGTAGCAAGAAGAGATTGGAGCCTACCAGGGTCTGAAGAAAGTCCTCCTTTCTATCATCTGTCCTCTTCCTCCTCTGTAAGACAGCAAGTGAGCATTTTGCGAGATGCTCTGTGACTTACCCCTCACCTCAAAAGCTTAGCCCTGCCCTAAAACTAATCTAACCCTGTCAGCTTGAGGTTAGGTATGATCTTCACAGAACTAGCACATGGGCTTATGCCCTGTTCTCTCCCTTTGTGCCAATTTGCTCCTTGGAATCCCAACATATATGGGCTCCATAAGGATCCCAGATCATCCTAGCCAAAATTTTGTCTTAAGTGTTAGGATTAAGAAGGAAAAACAACAGGAAAGTGGTTTCTTGAATCAAAAATCAGTGCCCTACAAAGCAGAAGGCAGATGCCTTCTTGAGACAAATGTTTCTGTAATTAGCTTCTCACTTCTTGGTTACTTGTCATTAATGAAAACCTACCTATGACTATGTCAAATATTTATCCACCCAAAGAATGCATGGTGACTTCCATCCCTCAGCTTCTGTCTTCCATTTGGAAGCCCAACTAATTTTGGTTTGGTAATTATCCCAGATCTTCTATCTTTGCTCTTCAATTTTAGCTGAAATCTAAGCCTGGTGAAACCCTTAATTTAATACTAAGTTATGAAAACTTTGTTTGATGCAAAGATCACAACTAACCCTTCTGTTTCCTATTGTCAGCCCTCATTTTCCTATGTACTTTGTGAGGATCTTGAGTGCACTAATAGGCCTTAACAGCCCCAATAAGCCTCACCTGCCCCCTACCCATGGGCGCAGGAGCCCCATTTAAGCTGAGCCTTGGGTCTTCAGTCCATACCTGGGTGATGTTGTAGGAGTATGGGTCTCTAGCTCAGCAATGATTGTGCCTAGCCATGTTCATCTGGACTTACAGACTGATTTCCTAGCTTGACCTCAGTCTTTTCTTATTAGTATGGACCTGCCTACCAATCACTAGGTTATGTCTGATCCTAGTCATCCTCACTGGACCTGACCCTAATTTGTGGGTTGCCTTCCCAGCTTGAACTTGGACCTGCCTCATTGCTTGCCTGATGATCTGGGCTGTTGGCTGAATCTGGTGTGCTCTGGTTGCTTTTCTCAGGTACTGTGGGACTAGGTTTTAGCAGTGAGGCTCCACCCTATCAGATGTTTTATCGTGTTTGGCTCCTGCCCTGACTGTTCCTAATGCTCTTCTGTTTTACCTTCAAAATAAACCCAGTATTTCTATACTTAGTTTCACAATCCCAACACTAACTCACATGTCAAAACTTAAGTGAAACACCCACTTTTTTTAACACTACAAAATCCCATGATTAACTCCCTAATTCTAGGCCTCAACATTAAATTCCTTTTGATTCAATAGACTTCTATCTTCCCCTCCTCTTTGCAACCTGAATATTACCCTTTTGAGTCTCACTAGGTGTACGTCTCCATTTCAATACGGAGAGTATAAGCTGTTCCCCCTTACTGTTACCAGCTCTGATGAAGGGAATTTAGCTTGAAACTCCTCTAAAGCTGAGAACAGTTGCCTCTTGTTCCACTAATTTTGGTATTATTTTTGCCCCCTCAAAGGCTGCTGCTAAAACAACCCAAACAAACCCAGAGCTGAGCTATTTGCTGTGTCCCTTCCTGAACTATGCCAAAGGTTAAGCATAACACTGAATTTATGCAAATTGAGATCTACTCCAAAGATATCACAAATCTCTCTATCTGGTGTTATGCCTTAGCTTTCAAAGCCAGCTTGTGTTTGCTATAACAACTCCACAAATTTTTTTAGTTCTTTCTCTTCATAACCATAATTTGAGGCCTATGGTTAACACAGAAGAGAAGACCCATAAACCAAGCCAGTTAAACCCTAAACTATCCTCACTTTCCAGCTCCAATCTTGGACAGGACAGACTTGTTAAGCAGGAATAAGCCCCACATTTCACTCCTTGTTCTTAATCTTAAGTGCAACTGTGGGCTTTACACTTAGCACATGCATCCACTGACAAGACATATATTCACACAGTCACATATTCATTCCGACTTAAACTCTTTGGCATCTAGGTCAGTATTTTAAAGGAAATAGGTGCTATGCAGTAGCTATTCCATTCCTCTAACTCAAATACAAGAAAATACAATAACGCCATACTTGAGTAGAAGGTTTGTCAGCTATACAGGAGCTATATTCACTTCTAGATCAACTGGGGACCTCATCACCTGTAAGAAGGGAAAGAATGGCATTTAGTTGAGAAGGTGTCCCAGGGATAATTAGCTGTATGTAGTTATTCATACCTACAGTTTTCATCAGAACTGCACTAACATTTTATGTAAACTTCATGAAAGATGACTAAATCCTTATTCAACTGAAGTGCAAACCCTCCTCTGAACTAGGAGTCAGGGCTTCACCTGGCCTGTGAAAGGTTGGCCTTGCCTGTGGTGTTGAGCACCATCTAGTGTCCTCACAGTGGCCAAGGCCATACACTTCTTTGAGCCTTTAGTTGAATGAGCATCAAAGAAAAAAAAAAAAAAAGCAGCATGGCTTAAGGTAAAGTTGCTGTGCCAGGGAACTTATTTCTAACTGTTGTGGGCTCTCAACAGTGTCGTTTTTCTGCAATGACATCTGCAGCACCGTGCATTTACTCATCATCTGTCCTGAATGTAATCCAAAACACTAATTTCTAACAATTTTCATTGAAACACCAAACATAGCAGGATAAGCCATCATATATTTAATTCTGCAGCAGCTTTTACGTGCTGCCCCACAAACACCTACTACATTCCCCAAGAAAAATGGCATAAAATCAAAAAAATCCAAACAAAAAATGTCATTCCTTTGGCATCTTTCATTTCTTATTTGACATTCCTTTTTAAATTCTCTTTTAGCCTTCTTGTTAACTATAGCTGGGCGTGTGCAAATTGTGGCCATCACTGTTTCTCTATATAACTTTAGAGGACAGAATTCAGTGCTGACAGCCAATGAATCTGTCATTCCCCACATAAATGTAGAGTCATAGTCAAGGTTTTGACAAATCAAATTAATCTGGAATCCATTTTGCTTATAGTTGATTCGTGAAGCAATTCAGAAAAAAGTTCCAACAGCTCCCAGCAGCAGTATGAGAAAGCAGTAGTTTTTCTCATGACTCTGGGATACAACAATTTAGTAAGAAGTTTTCATTTTACATATAATGCTATGCAGTTACCAAATTTTTTTAACTAGCACGGGAAATACACGGTGAACAGTTACCGAATTCAGACAAATGTTGAAATGCCTTCTGCACAAGCAAACCTTCCAAATATCATTGTGGTGCACATCAATGAACTGCACATCTGACCAAATCCGATTTTTTTGGTCAATTTAGATGATCTTTTGGCTTCATTGAAGCCTTTTTCCCAGTATTGTATTTCCTAGTAATTTAGTTCATAGAAATATGCCAGTACGACGTATTTATGTATAAACATATGAAGTACATATATGTCAGTTGTTGAAGATTGTTCCATAGGGTATTTTGCTCTAAACATCACACCTGGATAATGCAGGCAACTGTAAAAACTCAACTGTTCCTAATTTATCCCTTCGATTGCCTACACAATTAAAACACACGCACTCGCGCTAGCAGTGCAGGGAGAGGTGAGTGCTGTGCCAGGCCGCTGGGCACAGGCCTGCCCACTGAGGCATGCTGGAGGCCTCTACTGCGGCAGGGCGGCCCCAATCCGGCTTCTGCTCCTCCACCACATGAAGCAGCACTAGTGTGGAAAC
>NW_010539396.1:0-33852 GCF_000687285.1 Phaethon lepturus | reverse complement strand
TAGCATACTCCAAGGTATCCCAACAGACTAGTCTTAAATCAGGATCTATCTGCATGAAATACAAGTGATATCCAGTGCTTTCCCGAAGGTGAAATCAGGAGCCATTGTATTTCTTCACACTTACGATTCACCACTATCCTTCACAGCATTATGCCAGTGGTTTCCAATCTTTCTCTACCAGGACACATCAGCCCTCATCCAGATACAAAGTACCTTTAGGGTCAGGGAATGTTCATTTAATCTTCAAAAGCATTCTGATCATGCTGCGTTTGTTGAGATTATGAAGAGAGAAAGGTGCTTCTGCATAGATAAATGACCTTATCCTGAATAAGACACCAAAGTTGGGGAAAATATTCATGGCTATATTAGAAGAGATAAGTAGCCCCTTTAGTTTATCATTTTATTACTGGCAAAGAAAAGTGTTTCCTACAGCACAAAAATAAACCCTGTTGGTGAGCGGTTATGTGACAGCTGACCTGTAAGAGAAAACAGTATTACAGGAATAACAGCCTCTGGGAGGGAGATCCTGCTTGTTTCCCGCAGTGGAGAGGCATGAGGCACATCCCAGCTCTACCAGAGCTGCAGTGTTGGGGAAGCTGGCGGAGCGTCCCGGGCTGGAGGTGGCGATGCCTTGCCACTGCCCAATTGCAGGATGAAGCTTGATGCACTCGGTGCCCCAGGGTGCCATCAAGGATTTGAATGGAGGGATGCCATTTTTCCAGATATGTTTTTGAAAGTCTTTTTTATTGTAATGAATATTACAGATTTTTTAAGGAAATAGATAGTTTTTTAGGAGACTGTATGAGAACTAAAACTGTTATCCAATTAAACAAATAAATAAATAAAACCTTAATGAATTAATGTTTATGAAATGTAATGGGAATGTACTGAACTCTGAAACTTTTACTTCCTCAGTAGGCATGCACATGCAACTACTTTGCAAGTTTCTTCATTTTCCTGTCTTTATTGTCCCAGTTTAAGAGAGATTAATTTGTCTTCTATGTAAAATCAGTGTATAGCCTTGTCACTATAACTTATCAGCAAATATTATGGACAGTGCTGTTTGGATGATAGCAACAGCCCACTAGGCACTTTCCTGCAATTGCAGAGCCAAAGTCAATTACTTTCAGTCCCTCAGCCTGATGTTTGGAGGCAGTTATGGCGATGACTACTGGGTTATATACTGGACCTCCAGAAGTTAATTTGATTTTCACTCACGCCTTTTCTGAGGTCAGGATTTCCCTTAGGTTGCTTTAGTCACAGCCAATAAACTGCCTTCAGAAACGGTTACTGTACGTTATGCTAAAGATGATCTGAGGAAGTCAGTGAGAACGGGTAAATCCCTTAGCAGTTAGCAAATGAAGCCACAGTTATATAGGTTTTAGGCTGATTATTTATTTTTAAATCTTGGTGCTGTGTGACTGCAGCAAAATTTCATTCTGTTGTGGTACAAGCAGAGATGTGCATTATCTTCCAAATGTTTGCATTTTCTTTCCTGTCAGTGAATATTTGACTCCCTAAACTCTTGGTTTTGAACACATTTCCTGGATGAAGTTCTATTCATCTTGGGTGAACTTCTGAAATACAGGCAACATTACATAAAAATCTGCAGAAAAACTTTAAGAATTGTGTAATGTGTTCATGTGCATGCCTAAGTGAAGAGATCTAAAACAATATCGTCATGCACTTCCTTTCTTAAAGACATTCTGATTGTATTATGTTATCTGGATACAGGCTGAAGAAGAAAGCGAAGGAATTTTTTTGAGCTGGGTTCAGCTGTCATCTCAATGACAAGTGTGAAAGTAGAAAAAAAAACCCCAGAGAATAAACCATTGATAAAAGATTATGGTCACACAACGGGAGCAAGTGATATTGCTTAGGACATCTTCTGTTAGTGCATATGCAATGCATACAATCGGCTTAGATGCCTGGGGCATGTATCTATTGAGACAAACGTTGGCAAAAATTACATTTGATGTCTGTGTAAGATTTAAATATTCCTGTATGTTTTAAAACACCGAAGAACCAAGTAATGTGATAGAATATGAAGGTTTAAAGTGAATAGAGTTGTCTACTTGTGGGTTCCCCAATATGAGAGAAATATGGAGCTACTGGAGAGAGTCCAGCAAAGGGCCACAAAGATGATTGAGGGACTGGAGCACGTCTCCTGTGAGGAAAGTCTGAGAGAGCTGGGACTTTTCAGGCTGGAGAAGAAAAGGCTCAGGGAGATCTCACCAGTGTGCAGAAATACCTGAAGGGAGGGTGCAAAGAGGACAGAGCCACGTTCTCTCAGTGGCATCCAGTGACAGGACCAGAGGTCATGGGCACAGACTGAAACACAGGAGGTTTCCTCTGAACATCAGGAGACACTTTTTCACTGTGAGGGTGACTGAGCACTGGTACAGGTTGTCCAGGGAGGTTGTGGAGCCTCCATCCTTGGAGATATTCAAAAGACGCCTGGACATGGTCCTGGGCAACTGGATCTAAGTGGCCCTGCTTGGGCAGGGGGGTTGGACCAGATGACCTCCAGAGGTCCCTTCCAACCTCAACCATTCTGTGATTCTATGTGATTCTGTGAATACCTTTAGAAATTATAGCTGGATTGGGGTTTTCTTTGCCTGCTTGCCAAGGAAAAGCTCAGAATTGGACACTGACCCTGCTACATGTGAGGAGATGCTACAGAACAATTTAGTGTTAACATCACCAGCTGTTAGTGAGAAGCTTCGCTCACTTGATTAAAAGTACTTCCATGTTTAAACATGTATGGTATTTTACAGGTAAATATGTCTGCAGAGTATCGTGACAGGTGCTGCAAGAATAAAAAACACGAAAATAGCAAAGTGTTTTTCTGCAATGATACTCAGGTAAAATCTAACTTCTCAGAATTTCCTTTGGAGAATACAAACTCAAATGGGTTCTTCGTACAGTCCAGTCCCTGAATAACATATTGTGATAGAAAGTAGTATTATTTTTAATAGTCAAACAATGATATTCAGGGCTGTTCCTTTTTTGAATTTGGAATCACACAATTTGTCAAGTAAGTTGATACTTTAAAATTGAAATATTAAGTAATTCCAAATCCAATAATTGCTTTTTTTTTCCCACTTTAAAAATTCTTTTATATTTTTAATCTAAAATAGTACAGAAAACTTATTTTATTTTGCCAATGGAAGTAAACATAAAAAATTCCCGACATCTGTTTTCATTTTTCTACAGAAAATCATACTAGCTAAGCTTTTCACTTCAGATCTGAAAGCTTTAAATGTAATAGTTTGGGCAAATGTCAAATGACAGCACAATTGTCAGCTGTTGCTGCAAATTTTATCGTGACTGGATAAATGAAAGGACTGACTCCAAAAATCACTCACTGTTTTCCTAACTGCATCAGCTGATTTCATTACAGCTATGATTTCTCCCTAACATCCTTACACTATTATTATTAGTACTACAAATTGATACTTTAAATATTTTGAAGAGATGTCAGATGGGTCAGATTAGTCATGTGTTTTATTGGAAAAGATTGGCACTATGAAAGCAGAATAAACTAATGGTAACTGATGGAGCTTTTTTTTAAAGACAAACCAACATTATAAAGAATTAATGGTGCACAGACTTTCCAGGATATATTTTTCTTGCTCTCTTTACAGGAAATAGAATCACTACAGAATATGGCATGCAACATGCTCAGATTCTTTCATAAGCAAAAGATCAGCAAAGATTTTAGATGGAAAGCAGCATTAGTCTCATGTGGGACATTACAGGTTCTACAGTGCAAATGTGAAAGACATAAAAAAGAAAAGGTGAGTGGCAGTGATGGTCTACAGTTTATTGGAAGTATGTGACTTATTCCTGAGAGCTCTTCAACACAGACTATGGTATCTACCTCTCAAAGGCACAACTACCATGCACATGCTATATGCATGATGAATTTTGCTCTGTATAGCATATGTCTTAGACATTAAGCACAGTGCAAAGACTAAGACAATAATCTGGAAGTCTGTAGTGAAGACATATACTCTGGTTCAGTACTGAAATACCTGAGTTAATTCTCCAGTAAAAGACAAAGACCACACTTGTGCAAAGGCGGCCTTTAACTTCTCTAGTGTATAAAATCATAGTTGTTACTTCTCATTGGAGTTCTACCCTGAGATTAATGTTTAATTTAGTTTGTTTCAACAAACAATTAGTGGGAGTTTCTCTCCTTTCCGTAATCCCTTTGATCTTTATTTTAATCAAAATATCTCAAACTCAACAAGAACAGTTAGATATGAAAATATTTGGATTTTTAGTCACTGGCAGAATCTGCTCTTTGATGTGTCACTCAAATCCAGTGCAACGATCTATAGACTACCACAGCAAAGGAAGAGTGTTCTTTTAAGTGTGGCTCACAGTTACTTGTTGAACACAAAAATATCAACCAACATCAGAAAGCCTCCCCATAGGCACCAAAAGGTGTAATTCTTTATGATTGGCTTAAGTAGTTGGATTGAAGGCTGCATTTAACTCATTCTTTTTCTTCTTGAAATGAAGAAACTCTTATAAACTAGGACCAGATCTTCAATGTAACGTTGGTGTCTGTATTTTGCTTAGCCACCTGTAGTAAATCCAAGGTTTGCCTTACCATAAAAGGTACCCCAGTTAAGTCATAGAAGTCAAACACTGTCACCCTTGAAACTCCTGCCTAACCTCATGGGTGCCTGGTTTTATTTAAAGACCAAAGTCATTTAGTAAAAATTCTGAACAGCCAATGAATATGGACAAGAACCACAGTCGTCTTGTGCCTGGGTGACATCCTGAACACCAGGCCACAGCACCAGCCTCTGGGAACAGGCCTGTCTCGTTCCAGCAGTCTGAAGGTACCACACATGCAGTCACATCTTTTGAAGTTTGGCTCACAATTTAATTGGCTTCATTTTTCCAGTCCTTCAAATAATGGAGGATAAATTTTAAACCACTGACAGAGGACGTACGTGTTCTCGGTTGCACACACTGGTTTCAGCTGTCCATATCTGCTGTGTGTTAAAGCCACATTGTCCCAGCCCGGGGGTGGCAGCGGGGCTGAGCTCAGAGTGAGAACATCAGAGCGATGCAGGCTGTGTACCGCCACGGCACATTTTGTGAGTAGCACAGCTTTCTGGTTTAATTACCGTGTAAGGTACCGCCATTATTTATTGAGATATAATGGAATCCGTTTGTTTTAAAAGATGTCTGTATGAAAAAAATAAGCACTTCTCAATTTACAATACAAACTATTCTTTTTCAGGTTTGCACACAGGTAAATACACATAATAAAGAAGATACAGAAACAGGTGAACAGTCCAAAAAGAAGTGTAACCAAGAATTTTGTGAACTGAAAGAAAATATATCTAGCCTTCGATCCTGCTGGAATAAATTTGAGAAAATAATTTCTAGGTGATTCCAGCTGAATCCTGCTCATTTCTTTCAAAGTGGCATTACTTGGTACCTTTGCATTTCAAATACATTCTTCAAGTAACTCTGCTCGCTTACATGAACACTTTGTGGCAGAGTTCTGATGGAAAGCTACCGTGCCTTGTTCCTGGAATAAACAGAAACAGTTAAACCAAGCTGCTGAAGTCCAAGAAGTGGAAATAAAAGACCAGCAAAAGAAACAAAGAACTCTGCAGAAGGCTGTGTCCCGCCTTCATGCTCTGGAAACTACTTTTGAGTTTTCTGATCTTTCGAGTAACTTTATAATACCGTCATATGAAAGCAACCTACTTACGTGTCTCCTGCAATTTATAAAACCATCTCAGAAGCTGCAGGTGAAAAAAACAGTATGGAAAAGTAGCTGCTTTTTTTATATCTCTATAAAATGCATCAAGGACCAAAACGAACAATTTACCAAGCAAGCAGCTGATCTTGGGTCTGTCCTGCTGATGCAATAATGTTTTCAGCATGGGTATCTAATGGGTCTGCGAACTGATTTAGGTTTGGAAAAACAGGGAAAAGGTTAACTTTTTAAAAAAGTTAGGAAGGGTACCAATTTTTGAGAGCCGTAGCACACTTCTACTGGCTGAAGTAGAGGCAAGGCAGCAAGACCTATGGAAGGCGAGAAAGTGTATGCCTGAATGTAAGTTTATTAATCTGACTGGAAACAGCACTGGCCTTATGTATTTGGTTATCCTAGAGTTAGCTGCAGAAGGAGCTAGAATTTCTTACTTTCAGATTGTGATTTCTTATATGCAATTATTTTATATAATGTGTTTTAACATGTTAGACAAACATGAAAAAATGTGTGTATATTTTCAGAGAATAATATATTGGCATTTAACTAATAAAATGTTCATATTTAATTTTGGATAAATAGAAGTATTTTTATAGTTGTTTATAACTCTTTTGCAGTTTCTTACTTTGATATTATGACTCCTTTGGTAATAAAATATTTGTCTTCTATGTAAGTGGGCTATTGACTTTCCAAGTGTCATTACTCCTTTTTTAGCTTTTTTTCACAGCTAGTCATTAAAAGTACAGCTGGTGATGTAACCTGCAGCTGCTTGGGACTTCCCATTATAAAATACCTATTTCTTAGTTGCTTGTAACCTGGCTGGTTTAGGTAAACATTTCCATACCAGGTATCTGCCTTGGACTAAATGTTTTAGGAAATCTTTAGTTAAGCCAGCCTGTTGTTTCCTGGTTCAGAGCAAGGTAACATACATTGTTTTATCTGTGATAAAAATTTTCCATGGCACTACTCTGAAAAATTTTTGGTATTCAGAACAAAGACCTGAAAAAATGGTGGGACGTGCTTCAAAGAACTGTATAGGTCTCCTTTGACTGGAATAAGATTTTTGTACCTAAAGAAAAGTAGAGAAAGCTGTGTTGCCTTTTTTTTTCTGTGAAACCCAGTATGCCCTACTGCTAATGGTGAGGGAGGAGGTTAAGAGCAAAGCAAACATACTGTTATGGTTTCCTGGAGTACAACCCCTCCAAGCCTCCATCTCTTTATGGTGAGGAGACTTCTTGGGGTAGGAGTAGCATCTTTGTAAAACTGTGGTTGAGACTTTCACATATTTTCTTTAGCTCTTGATGTAATAGATTGCAACTTTAACTCCAAACACTGAAAAAAACCCCACCAAACCCAACCCATAATTCTTTTATGTAATAGGAAAGGGAAACGTATTTCCCAATATCATCTTGCAGAGAAGGGTATGCAACCAGTATTTTAAGGACTTCTCTGGAAATCCCTTGTACTGAAAGAAGTCCCAGGAGACCACAGATTAAATTTGTCTCCAAGACTGAAGAACAGTTGCTTTTTTTTTTTTTTTTTAACAAACTCAGGAACAGTTGAAAGCCAAGATATATTTCCTAATAACAACTTGGCAAGGAAAGGTCAGTGGGAATTAAAAAGAAAAACAGACAGGTACAATATTAGCTCCTACAAAACTGGAAGTTCAGTCAGCTTAAATGACTTTAGCAGCTGCCCACAACTTCAACCTTGAGGCAAATCGAGCAGCTTCAGGCCTCTCCTGGGGAAAGATCAAGGTTAGATCCAGAGCAGAAATTTAAATTGAGTGATTATGAAATTGTGGGTTTTTCCTGATTACTTAATAAATATCCTGCCTCCCTGATTCTTATTGCCAAATTTCCCGAGTCACCACTTACATGCACAGACTAACTGCTAAATGCAATTACCTGTGATCTTTCATTTGTTCCTTCTATTTGAGAATCTTCTCTGACCTCTCCTGAAATTACGTATGTGACAATAAACTGCTCTGCAGGAATGGGCGACGGAATGAAAACCTTGCAGGGTATCACCACCATGTCTACCCCCCTGTCGCTTTCATTTATGTATTTAATTTATTTATTTGGCTACAGTAAAGAAGGAATATGAGTAGGTCAAAACCATGATTTAGAAATATGTGGAATTTATGGGAAGGTGTCAAGGGAACACAACTTAGGTATTTAAATTAGTAAAAAGAATTTTAGCACTGTTGCTGCAAAGGATTATGAGAAAGCAGAAGAGGTGACTACCCTCTGCAAGCAAGATAACATTGCACATTTCTAACAGCAAGAATGAGTTAGGTGCTTGGAAAAATTTCTGGTGTTTAGGAAGCCAGATCAAGGAAGGCCACTGGAAGAGAATGTTCAAATCTCACCTTACACCATCAAACAGGTCTTTACAGCTGTAGTTCTTTAGCTGAAGATGCAGGAATAAACCTCTCCTGCCTGGTTATATGTTTCCCACCAGTTCCATCTCTCCAGCTTTCTGCTGAGCAAAAGAGATGTTGGTTTTACGATAGGCTTCATTCAGCAGCTACTTAGGTTTTTGCTGGGGTTTTTTTTGTTTGTTTGTTTTCTCCTGCTATCTATTGGAATGGTTCATGGTGAACTAGAATAAAGAGGAAGCCAGCGTGAGGGCTATCATGTAATCTCAGTAGTGACAAGAGACTTTGCAGACTCTTGGCACATGAATTAATTTCATCCAGAATGAAAGGAAAACATATCTGCCTTCCGCTGAAGAGGGTGTGCTGAAGTAAACAAAAGAGCCCAGTAGTACGAACTTTCCCCTAAAAAGAGGAAAGAAAAGAGGAATTGGTCTCTACTCATCCATATTTAGCCAAAAAAATCAGGAACCCAAAGACTTAATACGATTTCTGCTCACATAAGTGAACTTTACAGGAAAAACGTAACTTCTGCATTTTTTCCTGCTTAATCATTTAACCAGCAGAACAGTGCTCTACTTCATGAAGGAGAACAAACCCAGATCAAGCTTAGGTTATATATTATACCTTACAGCCTTATTAAAAAAAAAAAAAAGAAAGAAAAAAGAATTATTTACTATCAGTGTCACATTGATAAACTCTCCATATAGTTGGGAAAAAGAAGAGATAGAGAGTTAATTTTATATAAGCAAATCACACTGATTTAAGTGTCTGGTACAGAGTATTTTTCAAGGTGAATGAGGAATCCAAATGTCATCTCTCAAGTCAATTAAAAAAACCTATCCTTTGAAAAGAATAACTAAGTGGTTCTCTTCCAACCACTAGGAGAAGACAGCAGATGGTCCTCACATCAGGTCTGGTGTACTTGACACCAAAGACATCACAATATTCATGAGGTTGAAATGATGTTACCTATCCTTACGCTATTTTATTTAAGACAATTTCACATTTGGCTACAAAAATGTGTGCATCACAGTAAGTTTTATTGGCATATTTGCTTTATTGTTAACAAGTGGCAAATTAGCATTAGGTGGCGATTTACATATATTAATTAAAACAGAACTGACAGTTTAAAATAAACACAATATACCAAATAAGATGCAAACAAACCCAGGAATTCTGCAGAAAAACCCCACTGGATGGTCACAACACAAATATTCAATGTACTGAGGGGCAAGGCAAACATAATAAATGCAATGCTGACAAAATTAATCACCTCAAATGCATGAATGAACATTTCATTTAAAAACATGGAACATCAATAAATAAACTTATGAAGATGCATACTAAGTATCATATGAAGGATGAACACCGAGAGTTAGAGCAATCATATAAAGTAGGTACTGTAACAGTCATAGAATACTCGTTACAGACTGGACACAAATCCATTCATGTTTCTGCCAGAAATCCAGATACAAATATAGAACTATGGTAAACCATGCACTAGTATTTAGAACTTAAATTCAATATTCCACTATATTAAACTGAATATTTGATGTACAGACTCAAACGTTGATGTTTGCATTGGAGAAATATTATTTCCCTATTGTTTATTTTTGTAAAGAAGAGACAATAATTATTTAAAAGAAAATCTGAATAGGCTGTTTTCTGGCAGTATGAAATGGAATAGGGCTAAGCAGAATCCTCCAAAAATGCATATTCTGGAATGACATAACCAAAAAAATCCCACCAAACAAACTAGTATGCAAGAATAATCTCTTATATTGTGAATATTGGAAAGAAAATATCAACCAAGTAACTGCTGAATACAGCCAGTGAATCTTTTACCCAACATTTCTTTCAACAACACGATTAGGTACCTCAAATCTTACTCAGTGAGTTGAAAAAAACCCAAAACAGCAACAAAATCATCACAAGTTGTACTTGAAAGGCAATAAAACTATTTTCACCAGTCACCAAAACCAATTTCACCAAAGATGAAAATTCTACCTGTCATACAACCCATATAATTATTCATAGCTTAGTTAAACTGCAAAGAATTAAAGTTGCAAAAAGTGCTCTTACAAATCACAAATTTGTCAGCCAAGATTAAAAAAAACCTTGTAATAAGTTTGCTCTTTGCACACATACAAAATCTACATGAGGGAAACTAACACTTCTTGAGAACTTTGCAATACATAGACAATACCATTTCATTTTATACTCAGACTAATTACATAGCCTACATTAGTGTGCACTGCTACATCCCTTGTTTATTAGCATTTAAACTACTGTAATCATACCTCCTTCCACTGATTTGATAAATGTGCATCATGAAACCATTCTCTTTGCACACTGCATTTCAGGCACTAACTCTCAGTTGCAATGGTGAATTAAGAGCTAGTTTCTCTTAGATGACAAAGAAATTCCATGACGCTTGAAGACTGGGTCAGGTTTTAAAACACATTTTGGAGTTACTAGCCTGTGAACCTCGCTACCTGCAGCGCACGCGTGGAAGAAGAGCTTGAGCCGCTGCTGCCTGCGGCACTGCAGGAGCAGGTTCAGCGCCAGGAGCACCATGGAGAGCTCCCCAGGCGCCAGCGCCTCCCTCCCGGGCAAGGAGCCCTCCGGCTCCAGCTCTTCCACGCCCCTCCGGGCATCTCCTTGGAATCTCTTTGGCAGGTTCCAAAACTTCTGCCTGACTGCTGTTTCATAGGTACAAGCTGAAAGGATGGTAAAGCACCTCCCCCTGCCCACCTCCCTGGAAGTGGTCTGTAAGACTAAGGGTATGATTATCCAAATAACCATCTATTGAAGTTACTGTATATTTGAAGATGCCAGTTTTGAAGCTACCTAGGGTGTGAGTATCATGCATAAATATAAACCCGTGTAAGATAATCATACAAAAATTAAGCCTTATGCTATGTTGTTTTTACTACTGAAGCAGGTATTTTCCGTAACTCCATTGCACTTACATCAGTATAGTTCCAATGACCCTGCACTGCTTTCTGGCACAGAGATGTCCCTTTGTGTAACAGATATTCACAAAAGCAGAATGGGAATGCAAACACCCTCAGGCCAGACCTCAAAACCAGCCTTTCGTTCCTTTATATGGAATTTTAGCTTTGATTTTTTTTTTAATTGAATGGAAGAACCTTAGTAAGCACATTAGGAAGATACAGTGGCAGACAGTAAAAGGAAGTCTGTCATAGGGTCAGGCATTGGTATAGAAATCATTAGAACAATCACATAAATAGGTTTCACTTTAAATGGACAGTAACTACATTAGTTTAATGTCTGATGCTTCACAAGACTCCAGCAGCATTCAGTCCTGTTTTGTATCAACTTTGATTTAGCAAAACAACTTTCTACATTTGTGTAACTTACGAGTTCTCACAAAACATACGTGTGCACTCAAGAGCACCACCTATATATATATATGTGTGTACACACACACACAACTGGAAAGACAGATGCTAAATGGAGTAATCATATCATCTTAATTGTACACATGAACTCTAAGGAATTTAGGCTTTGAAGTTAAATATCTGTCAACAAGGCATCCAGAGAATGACACTAGCTAAGTTTAGACTGATCAGTGAAGTGCATTAGCAATGCATAGTTCATTAGGGTTTTTATCCTCACAATTATCACCATTTTGATTCTTGAGACTTTTTGGAACACTCCCCTTTCAATGTATGTATCCGTGTTTTTTCCTCCCATGAAAACCAAGGCATAAAGGCGGGGGGAGGGCTAAGGTAAGAGTGTTTGGACCTAGGTCGTTAATAAATTAAATTCCAGAACTTCTTGACACAAATAATGTACCTAAAGATTCAAAATTCAGAGTCCATCTCCCTTACCAGTTTATTTTTTCTTTAAATGTAACAAATTTGTTTCCCCTATTCAGGTCTGCAGGGGTATTATGAAAACAAATCTGCTATTTCATAACAAACATTCCACTGAGGTGAAATTACAGCGATCTGTGCTGGTAACTTGGGTAATACAGTCTACTGTCTGTAACATCAGAGACTTTAGAAACCTATGTCATTCAGTAACAAAACCAGTTGATAAAGTAGAAACATACTAGGCCTCTGATAGTCTCACTATACAGCAGTAAACTGCATAGTCAATTAAATTTTCATTGTCTGCTAATATTTATTGTAGATTCAAACACACGTTATCCAATGTTACTATCAACAGTCATTTATTTTTCACTAGACCTTCCTGTAAGGCCAAATTGAAAGTTCAGAAAAATCTTTTTAACATGCTTCTTTCAGTTCAGGTTAAGCCCCTGTCTAGTCCTTCCTATAAACCATAAACATGTAAATAACGTAAATGATGTGTCACTTGAGTAATTTACTAAATGCTGCATTGGAAGCAAAGAGTTACACAAACAGCTGAAAAAGCAGAAATTATGGTAACTGTATGGGAATTGATTTGAAACTAGGCAACCCACCACCTACAATTCAAAGGAGAAACATTTTTCTAGTTATAGCAATCCTGGAAAACCTGGAAGGTATTTATTTCCTTACTAAACTTCCCTTTGTAGAAAGCATTTTCAATAAATGGTAAAATGCATTTTTCCAGCAGAAAAGTCATCAAGTCAGACAAAGGAATTGATTCCTCAGTAGATTCAATAACTGATCAAACCTATTCTGGACTTGTACCTTTGCTGATGGACACTGAGCTTGCAATAATTCAGTCCGCAGATCTCCATGGCCCAAGTCCAGGGCAAATTTTCTAAAGCAGGCTTATCTATGCAAAGGATGCAGGATTCCAATTTTTCCAAGTACAGATATGCATGTGCCAAAATATGGATCCTAGAGCCTAAATTACCTAGAACTTAATTTGGCTAAGATTTGCCAGTTCTAACTAGCATTACCAGTCATCCATCCTACCATGCCCAGTAGCCAGCTTACGCAAATTATAATAAAACGAGACCACACTGAATGAAAGATAATTTCTAAAAATAATTTTGTATAATAAGTGTAAGACAATTCCACACCACTGAACTAATTCTAAAAAATCAATAGTTTGTCACCTGCAACATGACTACATCAAGACTCTTAAACCTCTCATTCTCCAAGACTGGTACCTGCTTTGGAGAAGCTTTTCTTCGATCATGCTTTCTTCAAAATTGATCCTGTTGATTGTACTCACAAGTCTTCAGAATGCAAACAACGATCATAATACTGTCATGGAGCACTACATTATATTTTGCATAAGCTACAAAGAAATTATATGAATTGATAGTAATGGTGTTTCTGAGCTAAAAGTAACCATTTCTGACAAAAAGCATATTTATTGTGGGAAAGGCACGATTAAGTTCTTTCAGATTGTTCTTTCACGCATAACTAAGATGGTGCCAGTACTTCCAAGCAAAACTTCACAAAACAAATTACTACATTCAGATACAAGTTAAGTGTTTTGGCTTGTGAATGGTTTTAATATCCTGTGTAATTTCTTAAAAAAACAACTTCCAGGGCCTGACCCCTCTTCACAATGAATTACTGCGAAGCCTGTTACTAACTTCAAGAGGCTGCTGTTCAGAGCCCAACAATACACAAAATTGCAAAAAAAACATGTAAGGTGTTAACACATAAACCTATGGAGCACAGTTACTCCATCATGCACTCATATGTAAGCTGTGCTATTTGCACAGGAATAAGAATAAAGTCACAGTCACTACTTACATCAAATTCTACTGCTCTAATAACATACACTTTTAGGCAACTCTTTTTTTTTTTATTGGATACATCAAGAAAGCCATTTTCAAAGTAAGAGTTCAACATTTAGGTAGGATAAGCATAGACTTTGTCTCTCCTTCAGGAAATGAGGGAACAGAAAAAAGGAGTGGGACCTTTGGAAACCTTTAAAGACAAAAAGCACAAAACTTTTAGATATGCGAGTTATGGTAGAGCACAGGAGGAACAACACATGAATTTCTGAAGAAAAGAAACTTAATACAATTACAATACCATATTTGTCCTTATAAATACATAAAAATATTAACAAGTTCTTACTGGGAAAACAGAACACGGAAAGCCACACACAAAAATCTTGCTTTTCTTCTTACATGTGAACAGAATTCTCAGGTACTTTTTCCACTTTGATTCTTTAAAAAAAAATTCTAGGAAGTAACTGGAAAGTCCGATTAGGGTATTACTGTTAAAGAGTTTAATGGGATCCATGTGCACTTTTAACTAGGAATTTATAAGCAGTTGTTCATGTTGTTTTCACTTAGAACATAGCATATGAGTTATTGTCACATATGAAAAAAATGCCTCCACAGAGAAACTTTTCAAGCCTGAGTTCTTCATGGCTAGTTCCCTATGGGTAAGTATTATCCTACATATGTGATTTAAATAATTTTTTATCTAGTAGGATTTACAAGAAAAATAACATTGAACAACTTCTGCTACCTAAGTTACTTAACACATTTTTGCCTTAATTTTAAATATTTCTAAGAGATTAAAGAGTATTTCCTTGAATGGCACAGTTTTAGGTACCTGCTATTTCTATATACAGTATATATATTGGTTTATAAATAACTGCATAACCAGAAGATTGCACTCAGAAAATTACAATATGATGTTTCAACACGTTTGCAGCATGAAGTCTATGTGGAAGGAGTGCTCTAGCTTTCCATGAAGCAGTACATAGCAGATGCTTCCAATTTCTCATTTTCTTTTTGCTTTTAAGAATGTGTTCACACAATCATTCTTCGAATTCCACATTCACAGCAAAACTTTGCCCATTCCACTGGATACCTTGTTCCACATTCATGGCAGAACTTTGATAACTGTACAGGTGAATTTCCTTCGCTGCTTTTTGAACTTCCTCCATTGACTGAGGATGGGTAGTCTCCACTGTCATACCCAATTTTAACATCAGATCTGAAAATCCCCAGATAAAGAACATTCTAAGTAACTCAGTTCAGTTATTGATGCAAAGTTATTCTAATCCTTGCAGTGAATTACTGCTATGGTTACTATCATTTTCATGCCTACATATCCTATTTATTTACAGTGGTACACCTTATAATTCCACCCAGACTCCCCTACATATCTCCAGATATCCACCTTCCCCACAAGAAAACCAAACTATGCCAAAATTTTAGGAACAGGATCAAAAATCTGATTCACTAGTTACATTAACTGGAGTGTATGAAAAACTAAAACTTAGCTTGTCAAAACAAGAAAGGCTAAAAGAGCAATACAATTTTTATCCTACCCTTTAAAAGGGAAGACAACACACCATTTGTGTGCTTAGCATGCAAATTTCATTAATTTTGAACTGAACCACTCATTTCCCATTTGAAAGACCATTCACTTTTTTTTTTTCAACAGCTCCTAGGGGGTTTTTGACATTTCTAAGTGTCTTCTGTGCACATCTGAGACAGCTGATGGCAAAGGTATTCTGCTGGATGATAACTATGCAAAATACATTCAGTATCTTAAACATGTCAAATAATATTGACCATGAGTTACCTACTAACTGCAGAGAACAATATTTTCCCCAACTTCTTTTGTAATAAGTACTCCCCTTTAATAAAGGTTCTATTGCTGACAAAATCCACAAAGTTAAAAGCTACCTTAGGTAACTGTCTGAATTGCTAGTTTTTCTTTTGTTTGTTAGGGCACCCGTGCTCATGGTTCTTGCCACACTAGGAGGGGTCGATGTCCGTGGTTTTGTTGTGCCTCTAAAACAGAATAAATATCTGATGATTTATATACACACAGAGAAATATATACAAGAATAGGCATTTATAAATTATATAAAAAAATTAATTCAACAATCTACACGTGAATTAATTGTATGAAAAATATAACTTATTTCCTACCAAGGGCAGACAGAAGAGCTTTGGCATGAACCTGCATGGTTTGGACTGAGTATGACTTGAATCTTACAATGACAAGCTAAACAGAACAGCAACTCTCTTCCTGTTCATGTGTTTCACTTGCTATCACACCAAAATACAGCTAGATCCTGCACTACTGGTTGCTTAGTGTGTTCTAATGTCTACATTGACTGACTACAAGTCACTTTTTAGGACTGGCAGGGCTTTCAGAGAAACACAATGCAGCTGACTGCAGGTTTTAATAGTTTAAAAAAATATGTGGAAAGGATACCATATTCTCAATACTTTCTGACCAACATGAATTTTTTTTCTTCATAGCCACAGACTTTATTTAGGATGCATACTTCTCAGATAATGCTGTATAGCCTCTTTCTTCAAAACATAAATATTGTATTTATAAATAGAAGGAGGAGAGTAAAGAAAGTCTATCCAGGCATTACAGCGTATTTTTTTTCTAGTCTATCACGGAGTTTTTAAAGTTGGCTTCAACAGCATGACCACATAGCTGCGAAAGCTGCTTTCCTCAAGACTCACAGATCTTCTGAGAAGCCAGTATGCAACAAATAGCACATCCTGAACATACAGAACCTCTCACTGCTTGCTTTGATGAGTAGAGAAACATCAGAATCCTCTGAAAAATATGAGTAACATTAAGAAAAAGAGATAGGAAGGGGCATCCTTTTCTCATCAGTGACGAAAGACAGAATCTTTTCATCATTGCTCAAAGGAATTACCATGCACTGGGATTTCTTCTTCTTTGGCAAGACTTCAGGGACTATAACATCTTGTGCATGACCCACCAAGTTTTTCTGTACGCATTCTTGAGCACCAATGCATACATGAAATTTAAGTTGGGACTGCCTCACGGACATTAAAAAAAAAAATTATAATAAGACTCCATTTAAAAAATTAGTCACCAAGAGCCTAATCAGCAACAAAAACCCAGAGCTGATTTTTTTTTTTTCCTTCCCTTCAGATGAACCTAACTGCTCCTTTCAGAATTATGAACAACTTAGTGTTGGTTTGGTTTTCGAAGTATGTATAAGGAAATGCATTCAACTCCAGTAACTTCAAATGCAACACTGACACAACTGAGGAAGAACATATTAACTCCTGAATTTTAGACATGTTGCATAAAACATTTCTTTCTTCATGTTATGAGTATAGGCTAAAGATGGCTTTTCAGCTCCTTCCATCACTTAAAAACTTGAGTGGAAAAGTGATCAAATGATTAAACACAAAAGTGGAATAAGATTAAATCAAGTGAAATTGTATTTAACTAAAGTATTCAAGTTTAACAAGAATGGCTTCTACACGCAACAGGTAGAGTGAAACCATCAAAGATTCTGGCTTGCTGGGCAGAACACCTACCTTCTCCATATATCCTGTCAGCCCTCTTGTTTAGCAAGGAGATTCTAAAGATGGTTTTATTTTAAAAAAATACTGTACAGACTGAAAAGCAGTACATAAGTTGTATCAGAATTAAAACCTATTAAAAGCTATGTCAGTCTTGCAGAAGTTATGGAATTCCAGGATAAAGTTCTAAATGTAACCTAAATTACACTGTTGTAAGTATGCACAAGAGTACACATGCTAAATACTCTATCTTGTGTTATTTCCCCATCTCATTTCACACTGAACAGTGGCCTTTGCATATATCTGAGTAAAATTAGAGCTCAGTAGCGGAAAGAACATATTGGACTGTTAATTTACTTGTTATGGAAGCTAGAAAAGCAGATAAAGAAAAATGCAGCTGTAGACACAGAAATGGTATAATCATAGATCAGGGATGATCACATGATGCAAAGAACAGAATTTTGTCTCAATTCCTGTTTAGACAACTACAAGTAATTTAAAACAAATTTTTTCAGAAGTATTACTTACTCAGTTTTCTCTGGCTTTTCAACTTAGGACCAAAATACTACCTTTTAAAACTAACAACATTAATTTCTTAAACTGAGGTCTCTCCAGGGTGTACTTTGAATCAAATGTTTTTGAACATAAAGCTAGTAGTCCTAGATATTTGAAAGAAATCAACATGAAATATTGTCCACTATTTTTTCCTGTATTTCAACTGTTCAATTCTCTAAAATATGTATAATATACCCTCATCCCACTAGGTACTCTGAAAATTCACCTGATGCTTTAATTCTAGGTGTACACTACAGAAATTTCCCAGAAAACAATGTCTTAAAAACATGATTTGTATGGTGTCTAGTATAGCATACAGGCCACAGATCAAACTAGGAAAAAAGAAAAGCCAAAATACTGAAAAGCCAGACTGAAAGTGCACTGTCCACCCTGCCTATTGAGGGAGACAGAGTCCCATGAACAGACAAAACATCATTCGTTAAAGGTTTAACAGGATGTCTTAATTCTGAAATGTTTAAACATAGCTCTCTGCATAATTTCTTCAGAATTTTTCCCTATTATCTTTCTAAAAATACAGAAAAAAACAAATCTATTTTCAGACTAGCAACTTCAATAGGAGTCTTATAATTAACTGCAATGATTTCTGCCATTTTTGATGAGTAAATCAACAGCAGTAGCAGGCTGCACCATCTACAACTGTATACATCTAGTTGAATTACCACTGCTTGCAAAATGAAAAACTGAAAGAGATTTTTAAAACAAGCTTGTCTTTTTCTACTTACACATTCACAATGTGGTTGGATTTTGCCATAAAAACTGAAATATCAAGCTTGCTTCCTAGACAGGGCATTTTCAGGTATTTTTGACAGCTATCAGTTACCCACAACAGCTCATAGTTCTGTGCAAAATCATAAATAAATTCCTTATAACTAATGGCATGCACTTTGCCATAAACTGTAACCATCCACATTGCTATGCTCAATTTAACAATGGCCTAGTAGCTATTTACATCTGTTGAATGCTGTTGGCACATAACATACTGAATAACCTCCTGCAAGGAAGGCAGATTTAATCCATGAAGTCAGTGGACATTTCAATAAGAACAACAGTGATATTATGAAGAGAAGAATAAATGCCTCAAGAAGTTCAGAAGTTCTCTCAAGAAAAGAACTGCTCTATGGATAGGGGCTACTGCAAAGCCAAATTTTCAACATCTTAGTAATGTATTATAAAATTAAAAACTGACTTTTTTTTTGGTGATTCACAGGATTTATAGCTCTACCCAAAGATGCAAAAGAAAAAAAAAATCCTGTTTGTCTAAAATAAACTCCCCCCACTTTCATTCCTTTAATTTCTTCAAATAGAAACCCCAGTTGAAATATTCTTGCCCTGTCTGAAAGATACTTCAGCTTTGGTTACAACACTAAAGCAGCATTAAGAGACTTAGACATATTTCTACTATTTAAGCATTACATTCCATATATGTGCCACATAATTCATTACTAATTTCTCTTTTGCAATATGGTTTATGGTATTTTTTATGAAGAATCAGCCCATTTGCATTTGGCATTTTCCAAATTATGTCAAAGGGTTAACCACAATATAGTATCTATTTCCTTTTTAAAAGACTGGAATACCCTTTCTTCCAAACTTATATCTTAAACTTGCTGAATATTCAGCAGTCTTTATATGAGATAAGTTGGACTTAATAAAATACTTTACCTCACATTACAAAGTCTGCCTTGCTTACATTCTTGGACCACCACAGCTATCTTACAGAAGTAGGAGATAAATATTTGACTTTAAGAGAATAAAATTACTTTGTCATAAAACATTTGCCTGTAAGGCAGGTATTTGTACAGTTATCGGCTTAAATGCTTACTTCAGCTTTAAACAATGCAAATTCAGTTTTATCTCAGGTTTACAAAGATGGAAGTTCGTTATTCTTGGTCCATCATCAATCAGTGACAGAAGAAATCAAATCTGAGACAAAGTCTTCATCTTTCCTGTCCTACTACGAAGCTGTTGACATAGCATGAAACAGATACTTATACTAATTATATTATAAACTGTTCTCCGACAGCATTTATATTGAAGACATACTGGGCAGCAGATGTCTCTCAAGGTCACACCTTTACTATCCGATGCTTTGGTGGAACATTTCTGCAAAACAGATAAACCACGCTGATTTGTAATACTTACTTCTTCATAGGCAACAATTCATTTGGTCTTTTGATGGTACTGTCTGTTTTTGTATCAGTGTCATAAAACCTTTGCACATCTCTTCCAGTTCGCAGTGGTGGGCCTAACTTGTCCATCTCACTACTAAAATATATAAAGGGGTACTCATAAGGAGACTGCTAGATTGCTATTCAAATTATCATTAAAAAAATTAAAGTGCTCACAATTAAATACTTGTATTCCCAAAGAATTCCTGCTGACTAAAAAAAATGCACATATCAGACTTTAACAATCCAGCAAACAAAAGCGTTGCTCTTACTTTTAAGAGGAGAGGATTTTGTAGCCTTATATTTGGATTAGGTTTCCAATACATATTTTTTTTATTCTTTGTTAAACAAAATAAAAAACTAATGCCAGTTATCCTCACAATCTGTACAATCCACTCACATTTGACCTGTTTTCTTTTAAGAATGGCTTTCATAACGTCAAACTTATCACATCTAGAAAAGGGGGCTCATAATTACAAGTCACAGTAACTTTATTAAGATGTTAGAAAATAATATAGATGTAAGTACAAGCCTCCTTAACTTTAGAATTAGCAAGAAGGAAAGTGTTTCCCTTTTTCACTTTTTTTTTTTTTTTGGTAAAGGCTGAACAAGGTGCCCAGAGAGAATAACATGCCTTCCATTCTCTTTTCTTTTATGCAGATGAGAAAAGAACAGAGGAAAGCCTGAAAGAAAAACAACTTTGTTTTAATATCAAAAAACCTACTCGCAATAGGCAGTAGTATACATATAGGCAATACTTTAATACGTTTTTACTATTATGGATAACATTTCCAAACCAAAAAGAATAAACCAAGAATCAAATTTTAAAAACATTAATTAAATTAAAAAACCCCAACCCCAAATAAAACACACCACTGTTCCTCCTACACATCATCATAAGGAGAATTGTAGCTTTTGAGAAACCACAACTTATATTAGAAAAATTAGGTCTTCAACCAAAGTTCTTCATATTTATTATCTTAAACCATAGAGTAAAACTGGCAAAAAGCCCATTATATCTCCCTCCTGCCTCAATAATATAACCAAAGTTTCTTCTTAAAAAAGCCTAGTAACTTAAGCCTTAACTGGAAAATGATGACAGAGTATTTTTATTGATCTTTTTGAAATTAAAAAACTATAAAGAAACAAACCAAGCAAGATTGATGGAAATGTCTGGGTAGCTGAAGCTTAACTCTTCTGTAAACTTCCCACCCCTAAAGGGAAGTCATAAGGAAAAAACAAACAAGCAAACCCAACAAAACACACACTCACACTGAGAGAAATAACTTCTTAAAATTACTGTGCACTTTTCTGATTCCTGTCATAAAACCTTAATAAACTGCAATGACAGGAAAATTACTAAACAGCTAATTGCTGTCAAGGAAGCACATTATTTTTAATATAGCTTTTAATATATATATATAAAAAGGCTCTTATGTCTCTCCAACACCCATATCATACTACTTTTCATACTCCTCCTACAATGACATCATATTAAAAGGCACAGAAGCTATAAAGTTTGAAACATAATTTGTTTTTCTGGGAAGCTTCTGGTGTGAACCTTGCAATCCCCATTACATCTCTAAAGCATCAAAGGAAATCTCCCCATAAGGAACAAAAATTCAACAATGCTACGTGATATTCAATCATTATAAAGTCAGCAGGGAACACTTGAGATTTTAGTCTTGACAATTTAGCCCCAAATAATGCAGGCTGTAAGATAAGTTCCCCTACCGTTCCTCTTCCCACTCCTCTTCCCGAACAGTTCTAGTTCAAACTAATTAACCCAGGAAATGCTTAATCCATTCCTGTTTGACCAAATACACACTCTTACATATTTCACAGGGACTGAGAAGCAAGACTGAGGTGTCCGACACTGCAAGACACATACCTCAACCTACCATGATCTTCTTAGCTCTTTTCTGAACCTTTAGCAATTCATCAATATGTCTGTGAACTCCAGGCACCTACAGTGTAGAACACTGAAGGCAATAACCTAGAAGCAGTTATGATATTCCCCAAATGAACTACAGTATTCTTCCACACTTCAAAAAAAACCCAAAAACCCAACCCATAAAGACCCAAAGCTGATAGTCCTTTCATGTACTAATGAAAAAAGTGTAATCATAAGAATCTTCTGAAATGCAAAGACCACCAAGGCAACTTATTATTTACCTTGATTTCATTGAACGAAGCGGTGTAAGTTATAGTCTTAATGAAACAAACAAGCTATTTTAAAATATAATGTTTTTAAAGGCTTTAACATGCTGTATGGCAAATATATAAGTGGAATTTAAAATTTACTGATAATGTTTAGGAGTGCCATTCATATTGCATTTCAGCTGTAAGACAGTACTGGATGTGTCACTAACAGACATGATTCCCAGGAGGTGTAACTTTGATCAGCTTAACATTAAATAGTAAGTTTTATCCCAAAAATAAAATAAAAATGACAATGCAATTTCTAAGGGTTCATTTGCCGTACTGAAAAACATCAGGTAATTTTCCAAGTCCCAGTAAAAAAAAAAAAAAAAAATTGTTCATAGATGAAACATGCATACACAATTAATCTGTGCATGCAAATGATCTCTATCTGGCCACAAACAGTGGTGTCAAGTTCTGCTAGGCAAAACAGTTCTCATATGGGGGTGGAGTTTGCCTGTTTGCTTCGCCTTAGCCTTCTTAGCCTTCTTCTTAGGAAGAAGAACCTACACACTTTTTTCTCCTAAAGATCTGATGACATCTGATAGCTTAACAGAACTGCCCTAAGAAATGTGAGACAGTGCTAAACTCTGCAGTTTTACAAAATACGTATCAGACTTAGGATCTTAAAATGATTCACTATCAAAATATAAGCATAACTACAATTTATATAGAATTAATTTTCCTTTCCCCAGTTATTCAATGTCAAAAAGATGAAATTCTATTTTTACACAAGTGAATGAACATTTTCCCACAGACTACAACAGAGTCACACGCTACTCTTGCACTCTCACTTGCTTCTCTAGGACTCAGAAATGACGCCCTTATGCTACACTTCCATTAATACTTATAACTGACTGTGCTCTTACTCTGTGCAGGCAGAAAAAGAAAACTCACAGCAGAGCTCAGTTGACATATCCTGATCCACATGTGCAAAGTAAGCCTCACTAACACTAACCTAGCTTATGTCGATGATGCTGTGGTGTGCTCCCTCAGCATTCCTTTACTTGGGGAGCAGAAAAGGAGAATTCAAATTAAAAAAAGAAATAGTACAGCAAAAAATGACTTAAAATAAGGGAGTTCATAAAATTTTGTTGCATTTCTGATCATACAAAATAAAAATTTATACTGTGATATTGAAGTTGAACTTTATATGAAACGAAATTCAGAAATCTTTCCTTTACAGAACTAAACACCTTAGAGACCCATTTCGTTTTAGCCTTCACCTTTAACACAAATGCAGGAACAGCTTCACGTCTCTTTCACAATAGTTTCAGGCAGCAGTTCAAGAGTGCCACCTAAAGAGAAAGAGGGAAACTGCATGCCTGTATATTTCAATCACTTCTGGATGCTACATTAGCCAGCAGATAGTAATTTCTTGCCCCTTTGCATATCCATCGCAGAGAACAGGTACCATGATTCTACAGAAAGAAGCAGTGTCTGATTAAATTTCCCCCCTTCAACATACATATAATTAATCCTTGATATTGCACAATATAATTGTAATTCTACAAATCTGGAATTACAACAATCCAGGCAAAAATGGAAGGTTTTACTTAATTAATATGTAAAAAAAAAAAAACTGATAAAATTGAGATTGCCTTAGAACAAACTGCAGGAGCTTGTTTCTTACAGCAAAAACTGGAACCTAAACTAGTCAAAAGAGCTCTTAAAATAGGCTCTTAAATATTTGCCAAGAAAATAAAAAAAATGAAAAAAAAAAATCACATCATCACTTAACATTCCATTTGAAAGACTGCCCTTAAAACAATATATGTGCAACACTGTGCTCAGTAAATCAGTTCACTAACAGCTCAAACCATGACATCTTACAGCATGAACTCTACCTGAATTAGGCACAAGAGAATCTCAGATCTCATGTTATAGCTTGTCATTTTACTGATTAAATTGTAAATGTGGTAAAAGAAATATATCTTGTTTCATCCTAATGAAAGCTACTTTTATGAAAATTTAAAAGCATTTTTATTTTATGAAATAATTCTAGCTGCAATTAGCTATAGCCTAAATTGTAAGACGTTTTAATGTTTGAAATCTGTGTCACTACAGTATTAACTATTCTCACTCTCTGACTTAGGATGTTGACTGTTAGTATCTCATCCATGCTCCAATATAAATTTGTAGGCATTTCAACAGAAGCCTACATATTTCCCCCCTCACACCTCAATACTAAGGCTGAGATGATTAAGGCCAAAATTGTCACTGCTGACCAATCTGAGGCACCTAACTGTTCCATGTTGTAACTGGTCCCTAGACGTCTTTGCTTCAACGTAACTCCTGACAAACTTGTTCTCAGAAGTGAACCCAAAGTAGCTAAAAAAAAAAAGAAAGAATTGCTAGGTCTCAGGTATAACACTTAGGAAAGAGGCACATTTGACAGCCATCTGTGAGAAGACTGGTTAGTATGACCGGCAAGAAATCATAAGGACCGCCCGCAAAGACAAGAAGAGAACACAAGTTTTTTAGAGCAGAGAAGTGAGAAGAAACACACTCATCACTTCCCTACTCTTAAAAAACTGGAAATTGTGTAGGCAATTAAGTGAGATTATAAGCCAAGCTAACATTCACTGCCTGTCAGAGATCATTATCCAAGAGCTATGTCAACCAGAAGTCACCTATTTGCAGTTAACAGCATGTGTGAACAGACAGAACCTGTGCAAACATCTCTCCACACATTAACTGCTAGTTGGCTTGCTCACATCACAATTTGTCCTCCAAGCTTCAGAAGAGGAAAGGGAAGATTACAGAATACAAAGTAGCTAGCTCAGCAAGCAGCTGACTGGTAAAATCAAATACAACTTCCTTGTTAAGAAGCGGAGACCAAAACCTGTACCACCTCACAAAGCAGTACAGATTGTAATTAGAAACTCTATTAACAGGAAAAAGCCTTTCCTGTACAGCTTGGATTCAACACTGGGCTCAGCAACATGCCTTCAAATTATCTCAGCTGACATTTTTACTGCGGTTTGCAGACCTACTTGTTTGCCACTCATCAGTAGGTGTTAATTCAACTTCTGAAAATGGAGAATTGTGATATAAAAATCAGTCAGCAAGTAACAGAGGGTGTGATTTTCTGACAGTCAAAGCATAGGTGCCTACAAACAGCTGTGAAGATGACCTGTAGACCAAAGACTATTAGGACACCGGAGGGGGGAATAAATAATAAAAAAAAAAATTTCTGACAACCTCACAGACTCTGCTTCCAGTCTGAAAGAGTTGGTCCAAGTGGGTGGAGCAAGGTGGGACAAAACTGCATCCTCATGCTACACTGTGTTAGCAGAGAGGTATGACAGAGTTGTAATTCATACTTGTGCATATCTTGGTAAGACTTAAGAGTGATAAACTAAAAATGACTAGTTTTGTGTAATTAATAAAGCTGTCCATCCCCAGGAGTTTTCACACTGTCCTTTTTCTTCCTCACAAACTTTTTCCACCTTATACAGCCTTCACCAATGTGATACTCATTTTCATAGGAGTAAGTCTTCTTCAATCACCAATGTTATAACTGCAATCACTTTGTTGTATTTTTTATGTTTTCTCTCAGTGCTCCTCAAACTTCTGTAAAATTGCACTAATCTTCAATCTCTTCCATACATTTCTTCTTTGAGATTGTGTGCACTGACTTACCCTGCCCGCCCCTAGCCCCACAAAAAATATCAGTAATAGCCTTGATCACACCAGCACTTTCACTGAACTCTAGTAAATCTACCACTTGTTGCTGTTGTAGAGCACTGGCTTCCATTGCCTTACTTGTGTTCATTCACTTGTTGTCTCGAGTATTTTAAGACAGGATATTCCCCCTTTTGTGCTAAGAGGGAAGATCCTGTCACAATTGGCCTATGGTCTGTGGCAGAAGCCTCTTTCTTTTATTTCCACTAATTGCAGGAAGTTATGCCTCGTGTTTTCTCCTTTTTTAAGTCTCTGCACTTTTACAAAGAAAAAAAAATTATAGTTCCGACCACTTCTGCATATTCTATAACTTTTTAATCTACTTTATATCTATTTTTATCACTTGACCTCCTTTGCTGTTATTTTAACATTAGAAAATGCATCTTTGTCTACTTCAGTGTTCCATAAACATTAATTGTGTTTATAAATAAAGGATAAATTCAAAACACTGTAATTCTGAAGCTCACAGGAAAAAAAATGCAAGTGAAACAGACCACAGAGACTTCTAGAACTAGCACAACATAAATATGAAATAAAGCATAAATGACAACATTAAATGGAAACTTACCCTGCTTGTGTGTTCACCATTCCCAATGAGTTTTTATGAGCTGGTGATAAAGTCTGAATTTTGCTCCCACTGGATCCAGATGAAGATAGTGCTTTACTTGAAGAAGCACCTTGCACTTGAAAGCCAGCAGGGAAATAGAAGAAAATGTTAGGATTTTGCTGCTGAAATGATACAATTCATTATATATATTTTTTAATTGTAAAATTCAAAACAAGATTTTTAGAAATATCAAGATCAAGATCTTCACAAGTGTCAAGATACTACGAAAAAGCAAGTATTTTCCTAAAAATTTACAGAAAACATGTAATTGAGACATAATGTTCTATTCTAATAAAAAACATTGGATCTCAATTACTTTCTTCATAAATTAGCCTAGAATGTCAAAGTGTGTACAAACAGAACATGTTTGACATCTGATGACACCTGACATCAGAATAAGACCAGTGTTTGCATAATTATAATATACATGTCTTGACTATGTATTTACACCAGTTCATGATCATAAGCAGCACACAAATTAGTTACAGAACTAAGCAACAGAAAAATCTCAGGTGAGATATCAGTATTTGATACCATTATGCATTACTACACAGAATGATTTTGCAGGTTTGATTCAGAAAAAAACTAATTTGACCCAATATATAAAACAGAAGAGAATCCTATGTGCTCAGGAGTCTGTGTTGGGCAGATGCCAATCAGTGACCTTTCTGACTTTACTTTAAATGACTTTTCACAAAACACACTATATCGATTTCAACAATAAAGTATGTAGCCATCATATATTTAAGTAAAAAAAATAAGGTCACAAAAACACTGATTAGAAAAAAATTGTATTACGAAAAACAAACACCATCTTATCCACTCATGCAACACTGAACTCCTATGAATTTTTTACTTCATCAGTTTAAAATCACTAGGCAATGCTGTAGAAGTCCTTCCAGCTATTAAAATTATACTGTTTTTACCGCATAGTTTGAAAAACAGTATTTAGAGAGGAAATGGAAAAATAGTAACATTCATTTCATACCTACAACAGTTTTGCTAACACCACTTGGCTGTGGTAAGCGTGATGATGATGATGGTGTTGATCCTACAGAAGGCATCTTCTTAACTGCAGCAGGCTTGTACTGTAACAAAATACAACCTAGAAATTTAAGCAATTAAATCAAACTATCTATATAACACAATAGGTAGTTATCTCAGGTACTGTGGGAAAACAGATGATGATTACCTACTAGGTGAACTGTTTCTAGATCATGCAAGTGGTTTCCGCTAGTCTGCTTTCTTATACATACAGATGATACTAGTAGGAAAGATTATCTAACTCAGTGGTTTTGTTTTTTCATTTAACTGTACGTCTTTGTGTATTTTCTACTTGTCTACAGCTTTATCATCTTTTTCCAGAGCTGTCTCATGAGATTAACATTATCACCTCATTACCAGTCAATTTTTAAAAGAATACTCAAGGGCAGGATCGTTTTTGCTTTCAAATCTTACTGTCAGCTGTGTGCTATAGACCAGTCCCAGCACCGATCCAGAATACAGTGTAAGAATCACTAAGTAACTGCTTGTCTCTCTAACTCCAAAAAAAGCTTCCAAAAAAACCAGCATTACCACCAGATAATACACTTTACCACTACACATACACTTTAATCCTTCATTTGTTTTCATCATGTTAACTACTGCGACTTTTACTTTAATACACCTGAATTCCTCTAAGCCTCTAATTAGCCAAAATATTGCTGTCAGTTGTCCTGTAGTCACGTACCTTTGTTTGACCACTTAAGGAACAGAAGACTTGCACAACAGAAATTCAACTTTCTTTACAAATACTGCATCTCTACTTCCTGCTCCTACCCTTAACCTGCCATTTTCACAAATCTCTGAATTACATTTATGACTGTTTTTGGCTTTACAACCGCTGCCATCCAATTTATGGATCTCTGCAACTCTCATAAGAAAGCAAAAACCTCTTCCATGTTCAGTCCAGCACAAATAATAAAATTACAGAATAAAATAGTTAATTCCATTTAACAGCAACACACTATTTAACAAGCTTGATTTGATGTCGAATGCAAGCTACAAGTTAAGAAAAATGTTGTAGTTCACCTGTGTTCGAGCAGGAAGCTTTCCTTTGGTATCAGCCGCCAATTTCCCCTTATTAGTAATACGTGCTGCTTGTTCCTTACAGAAATTGATGTGTCTGTCAGCTGCATTTTCATTAAATCTCCTCTGACAATATGGACACTGAATGTAATCTTAAAAACATAAAAACCTTACATTAATAACGTGTTTTAAAAAATAATGTGCTTAAAAGTATTTTAAAGACCAGCCCCAGCCCTACCCCCAGAAAACATTAAGGCCTCTTGAATCTGAAAACTAAATATAGATTGCTGGGGAAAAGAATATTGTCCACATGTAACACAAAAAATGTTTCTTGTTTGATGGATAAGAATGGGAAGAGTGGTTGAGGATCAGAAATAACCTAGACAAAATCAGAAACGCTTGGAGAGATACTATTCAGCAGAGTAGGTGGCCAAAGAGGTGCATGGACATGGCAGGGATATCAGCTGGAAGAAGTGGAGAAGAGGCTAAATAAAAAAAACCAAAACAAACAAACAAACAAACAAAAAACCCCCAAAAATCAGAGTTCAGTTTGTTCAAGATATGAAAATGTATTAAAACCTTTCCCATACAAATAGCAAAAGACAACAAAATCTGTTTCCTCTAGGAATTTTGAAAGAACTAAGAAATACTAAATGCAATACTGGAAATGACCATTAAAAAAAATCTGAAATTTAACCTAAAAAAAAAAACAATCTGAGGAAATCCATTCATAATTAGGGAACATCTATAGAGATGTGCAAAACAGCATAATTGGTGGCTGTATTATTTTTCAAGATTTAGTCACATTACAAACAGTACTACCTGCAGGAAATACTATTACTAACATTGGGGAAAAAAACAGAAAGGCTATGTAAATGTTTAAAATACTAGAAGATCCCTCATCTGTATGCTGGAAATATATCTCTTATATACACTGCCCTTGGAAAGTAAAATGTTTGGACCGCAGTTTCAGACAGACATTTTGGTGTTTAGAGATATGGATGTTGAATTGCCCAGAATACAGTATTCAAAACCATGGAAACATCAACTTCAGAAGAGCTGGACACTGGCAAAGCAGGTTAAATTAGGATGTTCCTAGGTGATTTTAGAAATGTATCAGAGAAAATGAGGACAGATTCAACAGTCACTGCCTCCAAGATTACAATTAGATATTATACGATCCAAAATAAGATTTTGATTACATTTTACTACTCCAAATGCAGCAGACCTGTCTTAAGTAATTAACCCTTTAAATTAGTAAAAAATTTTAAGTAAGTCAAATGATGTAGTGGCCATCAAACCATGAACCGTGACCCAAGAAGTGCGAGCAAAGGACACAAGAAAAACACAGAAATCCTTCAGAGAAGAAATGGCAGCATGGAAATCTCATGTGGTAACAACAATGAATTGTTATTTATTTTACATAAACTCCGCTACTGTCAGAATACTCAAACATAAACTATACCTTAAGAGGTAGAAACTCAGAAGCAGAAGAACTATAGCATCTTTGTAGTCAAACCAAGTAGGCCCAAACAAAGTTAAAGATTAAAAAAAGCAAAATAGATGACTAAAGCAGCTATGAAAGCCCCTAGATAATAAGAAGAGACATTTCTAGCTGGCATACAACTCAGTTCCCACAGAAGACTTTCAAAGCCCACTAAAGTAAACAGATCAGACTGTAGAGGATTAATGTATACTCTTTTTAAGAATCAGGGATTGTATCTTCATCCTTTTGTAAAATGCTTAGCACCAGTCAGCCACCTGGCTATCTGGAAGCACTGTTCGTACTGTCCAGAAGAACTGTCAGGATTTAATTGTAAGCTTTATAAAATACAAACTAATCAAAATAAGGTGGCAGCACACATAGGCAGTCAAGTTCAATGCAGATGGGGTGACTTAAAGTCTTTCTTAATATTGTGAGGCTATTCCACACTTCTAAGGAAAAAGGTGGAACAGGAGATCGAAGAACCAGCAATACTGCTTGTTTGCAAACTCAAAGAATGCAATTAAGTAGGAAATACTAATACAGATCTCTTTCCTTTTAAAGGAAAAAGACTAGCAGCTAGTTAGAAATAGGCATGCTGAAGACAGAGCTGAGTAGGAAAGAATGGATATATCCCATAATACCATGCATAATTCTCCCTCTCTACTACACGTAAAGTAAAAAGGGAGCAACAGTAGCTGCTCCTGCTCCATTTTTGTTCTGTTCTATTTGCGAGAAGAGAATCCACTGATTAGTCCATGCATCTTCTCTTTATTCCTGGTACCCTCCTCCTAAGTCTTACCCACTGCAGCAGGATGAAGCCAGGAGACTAAAAACAGTAAGACTTCACTTGGAAAAACTAAAAAACAGAAGGGAGAGAGACAGAGGCACAGTATCTTTCTCTTCCCTTTACCTCCTATCTGCTTTCAAGCAGGCTGAATAGAGTTACTTCCTTCACTTCAAACTAATTCACAGTCTCTGGAACCAAGAGAACACCATTTTAGTATCTTTTCCCAGCTAGATTGACTTCTGGGCTCTTCTGCTTGTAATTCAGAACCTATACAACTAGATTATTAACAATCCTTTCCATGATCAAGCCTTATATTTCTTATTCACAGCATTAGCTATTGGTTTTACTTTCCTTTAAAATATATATGGCATTTCAAGATAGTGTGTATTGAATGCTGAATAATAGCAATTCACTTCTTACTATGAATGGACAATTCCAATTCTAATACTGGACTAACATGTTTCCTGTAGAGAAACAAGGTAGAGAACACTCACATCCTCACTTGACCAGACAGGCAGAAGCAAACATGAGTTTCTTCCATTTTTCCCAATCTTTCTGAAAGTAGCCACTGAGCTGATCAAAGGGTTTAGCTCTTAGGACAAAAGGAAGAAATATATTCTCCAACCTATTATCACCGAAATTAACTGAAAAGTAACTTCCTTCCTACCTACCTCAGACTGCTTCAACACTTCACCCAGCCTCAGTTCTGAAGGCACTCACGGACTGTCACTCCTTTGTTAATACAAATTCCACACAACAACATCTCACATACCCACCACATGAGGAAGGATCACATGCACTCTAGAGCATACACTGCATACATGAAACTGGAATGTGAATTCAGCAAGCAATGGGAGAGACTACATTCAAAGAATAGTCGATGTGCATTCTTACAACATAAATAGGGTGTGGGTGTCCAGCATTGGCAGCTAATTAAAAAGACAGCCTACTCTTTCTGAGCAGTTCCACTGTTGTGGACAGAAACAAGGTTTTGAAACACTTTGTCCAGCCTACGGTTTATAAGACAGTAGCAAGCTGCAAGCTGGCCACAACCACCTTTCGATGCATTAAAACCAAAGTTACGGGCTTTGAAAGCTACACAGGATGGTAGCCAGCCAGACCCACAGTCACAAACCAGCATGTGCATAGCGATAATCAGATAGTCATCTTCAAGAACTTGTGAATATTGTATTCCAATAAATTTCTCTCCATTTCAAATTTTTACAAATTAAGCTTAAAAGAGAAAATCTCTAAAGAAGTTGATCATTTTACATACCAGGGTCATATGATGGTGGAGGTGGTGGAGGGAGTTTCCCGCCGTCTTTAAGATTAAGTCCTTTGGCTGCTCGTATAGTTGCTATAAATTCCTCGTGCTTTCGTCTCCAGTTGGAAGGTTTTTTGGGTGGTTCTGGCTAAGAAGCCAAAAAAGAAAGAGCTTTATATGTGTGAAGCTCTTACTTCAAGCTAAGTACGTGCTTTATTTTAGTACACAACATTATAGTTAGATTTCTTCCAGATCCTAGTTGGTCTAAGTATCACAAATTGCCAGCAGAAATAAGCCTTATTATAATGCATACATAGTTTGCCTAAAATGCTCATACGCAGAGTAAATTATAACATACCCGTGGCTTAAGAGGTTTTACTGTGGGAATGTCAGTTCCTTCTGCTCTCTGTCGGCTGGAATCGAATGTCTTCCTTTTCTTGGCAGAAGTTTTCTGGCAAATGGGTCCATGCTTTTTCTACAAGCAGTAGAAAAACAAAAGGAGAATACAGAACTTAGTTTTGAAAATACACGTTATTAACATGTTATTTCCCTCTTTCTCGATATGCCAATCAGCAAACAAGGCCCAACTCTTGACGAATAGGATCAGACTGCTTTCAAACATTTATGCCAGCCATTACTTTTAAAACTGAACTGCGGGAATTCACAAACACATACACATGGTAAGAAAAACTTGTGTGATGAAGAAGAAAAATAGGAGGCATCTGTATCTGCTCCTTGCAGGTAGGTAGGCAGCATTTGCATTGAGTGGAAAGACAAATCAGAGATGTCAAATCCATATTCATATTGAAGGACAGGCCAATTTCTACTAAGACTGGAGAACACATGATTTTGTGAAGATGGCTAACAAAGCACTTCATTTACTAGCTAAGACTGCATAATGCTAGGGCTTACATCTGCAGAGGCAAGGAATGATTCTGTGACCCTTGAGAAGATGCTTTCAGAAGTACATATTTTCAGAAAGTGATGGGATGCTGAAATAACATTAACTTCCTTCTAAGGAGCTTCAAAACTGAGACAACTGGAATCAATAATGGTTTGGGAAAAAAACAAAAAACCCACCAAACCCAAGCCTCTAGATCTACTTTATTAGCTATAGTGACCATTGTTTAACCCTCCTACCAACTTACCAGGTCCAAAAGCCAACAGTGCTCATACCACTTACCAGTGCTGCTGGAAAGAAAGTCCTTCCACAAATCCTACATGGCAACAGATCTCCAGTTTGCACTGTAACCTCTCCTGAAAAAAAACATACTTCTATAAGAGAAGTTGTTTAAATTCATGGTAAAAATTTCCGCCTAGATTGCTAACCTCATGCAGTTATAAATAATAACAGTTGTACGCAGCAAGTATACATTCTTTGAACTATGCAGACACTACGCAGATCAGAAAGGAAAAGATGATACAGAAGTCCTTACATACTTTTGAAAGCAGTCGGGCTCAATAACATGTCACCATCAATTCTGACAATTTACAATACAAAACTCTGCACCTTTAAAAGGATGTCTGTATGTCAACATGCAAATGACAGATTCACTGTAAGTCACAGTGAAAGCCCAAACACACACGAAGAATAATGATATTTTGTGGGTATTTCTGTGTCTTTGGATGAGAATCACCTGTTACAGTACCAGCTTACGAGCTGGCAGG
>NW_010539395.1:0-9572 GCF_000687285.1 Phaethon lepturus | reverse complement strand
TTCATGAACCCATGCTGGCTGGGCTGGATCCTTCGGTTTTCCTTCATATGCCCTGTGAGCACTCTCAAGACAAACTGCTCCATGATCTTCCCCGGACTTCTTATAAAAAGTCTTATTCTTAGAAGTAACCTACAGTAGTTATTTGTTTATCATCAGAGTTGCTTATCTAACTGGACATCCGTTTTGTTCCTTTATACATGTGCCTGCTTCCCTACCTGTTTTGTTGGTGAATTATGGAATGTTGCTGGACATTAAGCCACATGAAATACATAGTCACTGTTACTTATTTACAAGCGCAAGTAGGAGTATGTCTGTGAAACTTCAGTAGTTTATCATTGTATTCTGCAGATTGGGTTTTGGGTTTTTTTTCACCCAGGTTGAGTTGTTTCTTCTTGCCAAACAGCAAACCTCCTCATAGCTGGCCTTGAACTCTTCAGGCAAGATATTTTTAGTGAGGTTAATGCCTTTCTTTTCCTCAGTAAATAGCAAACATAAGTACTAGTCATGAATGTATTCTACAGAAATTCCTTAAGAAGTTCAGGACACTACTGTTCTTGAGGAAGAAAAACTCTTTTCTCCTCATCTGTTTCTGTACGGCTCAGTTCTGTGTCTTTCACTAGTTGTTAACCTCAAAATTGCAGCTTGCCTACTCATTTCCTGTGTGGGCAGGCATCTTCTACAACATCTTCTAAATTATCATTAGCAGAAATGCCCTTAGTTTCCAGGGATGCAGATATTTCAGAAAATAAAATATACTATGTGTATTTTCTGTCCATCTAGTCTGACATTTTATTCTGTCATTGCTCTCCACATCACTTTTCAAGGGGTAAGGGGAGTATCACAAAATGTTATAGTTTGTGTACATGTGCATAGTATGTGTATAGTGTTGTGGAGTCAGCTATGAAAATGTGACTTGTATGGTATCAATGAATAACATTTTTCTTCCCCCTTTAGCTTATTGAAAAGATGGTGTTGCTTTAAGAATTCTCAGGAACGTCTTCCAGTTTTATTGATAAAGTATTCTATGATAATGTATGGTGCTCATTATGAGCCTGGTCTGGTACAAAAAAACATTCTCTCTTAATGATTAGTGTTTGCACATGCAGGTGAGATTCAGAATTTTCGTCTCTAGCATCTTTAGGTAAAAATGCCGAGGGAGGGATGTAAACTGTTTGAGACCTCACTGATTCTTGCAGCTTACTAAATAACTCTATTACAAGGCTAACAGGATATGGACAGTTCCTCCTGGCTGCAGGTTATGAACAAATTTTGTAAGGTCTGGGCAGTACTTAGCTTATCTCAAGTCTCAGTTCAGCAGGACTTGTGCAGTAGCATATAAGCATGCTTCCTGGAGAAGAATACTTTCCTCACACGAAGGTTGCATCACATTTAAGAACTTACCAAATGTAAATCTTTTTTCATAGCTGAGTTGCAGCGTTCAGATTTATGTCATCGTCAAAGTATCCAACTGCTGTCCAATTTAGGACAGACAATGTTACATTCTCTAGGAACCTGAGATCAAGAATGACTACATCAGCAGCAAGTGAGGAAAAAGATTTGATGTTTTAAGACAACTCGTGTTAAGATAGTGAAATTAAATATTCGTGATTCTTAGGGTGGAGGGAGAACATCAAAATAGAAATCATTGGACTTCAAGAAGGCAGACTTCAGAAAATTGATAGGTAAGATCTCACAGAAGACAAGTCTGAGGTAAGAGAGGAACTGAGGAGGTAAGAGAGGAACTGAGGAGATAAGACAGTTCTTTGGAGATGCGAAGGTCATGACTGAAAGTATATCCCAGTACAGGTGATGGAGACTAGCTGTAATAAGAGACCAACTCAGTTAGACGAGGAATTTCATTGATTTCAAACACAAGGAGGGGAGGCCTACAGAAGGTGGAAATTCAGATACCACCAAAGAACACATAGGGATGAAAGTAGATGAGGTACAACTGTCAACTGACAGAGAATAAATACGCAAGTAGTGTGTATGTATATATATGTATATAAGCGCTAGCAAAAGTGCTGACTACTTAAAAGGGGATGGCTATTGACATATCAAGTGATTGTGTGTTTGGTTTAGATTTGCAATTGTGTGTTGAATTTTTTTGTTTGTTATAGTGATGACTGATCCATAAAGTAAAAAATCAACTGTCACCTGATTGCTCGTGCAATTGATATGAGTGACAAAATTTGAAGAAGCTTACCTAGAAAAGGGAAAACAGGATAGAAAATAGTTACATGTTGGCAAGTTGACTGGGCCTGTAGAATTTCTTCCTGGTATTTAAAGAACTAATTTGAGGAACTTCAGTATTTTTAAGATCATATTTGAAAACTAATGTAAAACAAGAGAGGTACCAGATGACTGGAAAAAAAGGCAAAACCAGTGCTTTACCTTTTAAGGACAAAATGGAGGAAGATGGAAATTATAGATCAGCTGGCCTGCCATTGATTCTTCTTTTTTTTTCTGACATGTAGAAATTAAAATCTGTTGTTAGCATCAGCAAGGTATCCATGACATGCATAACAACCAATAAGTATTTTCTATGATTAAGTCACACAATTATAGAATAGTTTGGGTTGGAAGGGACCTTTAACAGTCATCTAGTCCAACTCCACTGCAATAAGCAGGGAAAACATAATCTTCCTGTTATTTCAGTGCATAGAGCAGGGAAATAACCCAGTCTAATTTCTTTCTATGAAAAAGTGACACATCTTGTGGATGGGGATAAGAACTAGTTGCTAAATCTTGATTTTACTAAGGCTTTGGACGCTGTTTCACATGACCCTTTCATAAGCAAACCAGGGAAACAAAGTCTAGCCAAGCAGACAGGACCCTAAAAGCAAGTATTAGTTGATCAAGGCCAGAGTGTGCAGACTGGAATTCTACATGTAGCTTCTCTGATTATAACACAAAGATAAGAGAGCCTGCTTACTAAAATGGAAGCAAATTGACAGATGTATTAAAAGTATGCTAGAAAACAGGATTATAACTGAACCTCTCAACTGGCGAAATGGTCTCCCAAAAACCAGGATGCAATTCAACATGACTTTAAGATGCTGCTGTTAAGCAGCAGTCAGCTTTTTCATTTAATTTAACCAGCTTTCTTGAATAGGAGACTTGAATTTCAAAACAGTTTTGACGATTTTTTCCTTAGAAAGTTGTTCCAGTGTTAAAATGGATGTCAGTACAAACAGCTGTCACTAACACCAAGAACTAGATCTGAAAACGTGTTTTGCAACAGTTTCTAATAATAGATGTATAACACAAGTCTTAATATCTTTTAAGCAATTAAAAATTAAAATGGTATATCAACTTCTAAAAATTACACATTTCTGTGCATAATCCATGATTTTATAACACTTAATCTATACAATAATTGTGGAATTGTCCTTAAAGAATCCAGTCAAAACTTTATTTAAATAAATCTTCATTTTTCAGTTATGTATCAAACACCTGATCTCTATTTTTAAAGATTTCAACTAACAATGTATGTTATGTCTTAAAGAATGAAAGTGTATATTAAAGACAGGATGGAATTCTTAGAATAAAAATAGTACCGAGTAGCATTACCAGCAGAATAGAGGTTTTGTGTTGCACTGTAGAATGCATCAAATAATAGAACTACAACGCATTATTTACCATTCACTTCTCTGATTCAGAATGTAATAGTCCTTGTGTCCTATCAGTGGGACAGTAATGTGCTAAAAACTGATCCTTGTATTTCTGAGGTCCTTAATTTAAGTATGTCTTGATTATGAAACAGATTTGATAAAAAGGATAATACCTGTGTGTTTACTATGCTAACTGCAGAATTTCATTAGCAAGAGATGAGAGTGTTCATTGCTCCAATTTCTTTTATAAACTATGTTTAGAGGAGTTCTCAGATACCAATTTAAAAAATAAGCTTATGATATGCTTTTCTCTCCATGTTAAGACATTTATTCCCACTGGTGGTCAACATGTCTACCTTGAGAAGGTTCTACTAAGGTTCTTAAGGTATCTCCTTTGTTAGCACTGTAATCTTCTTTTTCACCTGAAGCATGTTCGTTACAGAAGGGATGAGTTAAATACGGCTACCATCTTTTTCATCAATCAAAAATAGTGCGATATTGGAACATCAAAGGCCTCAGCTGATACTGCCTTTCAATGTTGTTGAGGGTTTTTTGGTCTGTTTTGTTTTCAGATGGGATTGCCAATAGATAAATAAGAAGGAAAATCCCATGTAAGTCAGGTATCTGTTTGGCATCTTTGCAGTTTTGTTATTGAAGACCCTCATCTTCAAACTGGAATCATAACTGCTGCTCTCTGTGTACAGAATGTCTGCCTTACACTTGGCATGAGTCTCCATGACAGTGATATTTCCGAAGTTGACAGCTTCAAGACTGCAGAGGCTGGTGAGGATGAGAGACTGTTGGAAACTTGAAATTTGACATCGCCTGGTCTGTTGTTTTTAACGTTAACTATTTCTTACTTGGAACTATTAAAGTTGCCAAGGAATTGCTTATGCTTCTGGGTTCCTTGCCAGAAGACTCACACTTCTTTCCCCCATCACATCACAGACTAATGCCTGGTCATGAGGGGAGGGACTGAGAGGCTTCGTAGAAAAATGGAGCTAAAACTGGACTACCACCAAGAGGACCTTTAAAATGCATGGAGAGCAGTCTGGTTTTGATCAACCTCTCATGAGAAAACATGGAAGGGGAGAGGAATATTATGTGCATAGTACTGCTGGCATGTACATGTACAAAGAACTGGTTTCTGGAGTACTTCAAAACTATTACTTGCAGATCTACTTACTGAACGTCTGTTCATGCCTCAGGGCTTGGCATTGTAGCATAATATGGTACTACCTTACCACTAAAATGAGCCCCAGAGTCTGCACATAGTACTGCCCTAGAAAAAAAATGAGGAAAGATAAACATTTATTTTAGAAAAGACAGATTTAAATTAAATATTTTCTGTTAAAATATGAAATCAGTAACCTTTGTTATAGCTGTCTGCAGTATAATCTCTTAAAATTTTAAGTGATTGTGTTGCCAAAGTCTTAAAGAGAATGCACTGAGCCGGTGAATGGAGTAGCACAAAACCCTTTCTATCAGGAATCAGGAAGCAAGTTTTGAAGTGCTAAACCACAATGATAGCAGTAGCTGCTTCTTGCAGTTCAATTTCACTTTAACCAGCTCAATTCAAACAACTCGTTGAAACTTGGAAACAGATTGAAAAAGCTTGGGTTTTTTTCCCCTTCCATACATTGGATAGATCTGTGAAGGTGAAATCTGCTGTATCTAAAAGCTGAAGGCAGTGCCAGCCAGAAACAATCAGTTCTATCCTCTTTGTTAACAAGATGTATTTCATGAATGTATCCAATACATTTAAAACAGATCAATCAACAGAAAAAAATATTTTGAATGCTGTTTTTCATATTATTCTACTTTGCATCTAAAACAGAGCTCAGTGGAAACTAATGAAGTGTTAAATAATAAAAAAAAGTACTCACCCATTTTCTGATGAAATATAACCATCTAGGATCTAATAAGCGATAGAATTGTTAATTATGTAAAATATATTCCCTAGTTATAAAAGGTTGCCAATCTGAGTGCAATGACTATATTGCAAACAAACATTTAAAAAATTGCTAATGAAGTAATAAAAATAATGTTTTAGGAGAGATAAATACAGATGCAAAATGAGGTTTAAAATGTAGTTCCCTGCTTATTTAAATCATTATTAAAACCAAGTCACTTTTGACAGAAATCATTCCTCCTGTAATCAAACTTAGGAGAGGCAGTATGGAGTATTTGCTTTGAGAGGCACAAGTTGGATTCCTCTTCTAAGATGTAGGTAACTAAATTTTTGAGGTCTACCCCAAGATTAACTAGCCTGGCTTTCATTTTCAGTTAGGGAAGACAAACAGGCAAGCCTAGCAGGAGATCCATGCTATCCTAAAAGAGGGCATATGAGTTGCTATATGGATGTGTGGGTTCTTGCTACGAGAGCATAGGACAACTACTTTAGGCTTAGGCATCTGGTGTTTTGTGGGGTTTTTTTTCAGTTTACTTTAGACATCTCAAAATAGGGAAGATGAATCTTTGTCAGTGGCTCAGTCAGCCACAGTAAATGCAACTGACTTTGCTACTGTAATGGGTTGATGGTGCTATAGTTTTTTTGAGTTCCCCTAAGAGCATTTTCTTTGTGGTTTGGGGGTTTTTTGTTTGCTTTTTGTTTTTTTGCAGGGGCCTACTCTGAGGCTTGGCTGGTTTTTTTCCCCCTTGTCAAGATCATGTTCAAGTATTTGTTGTATCCTGTCTCTCCAAGGGACAACATGCTATATGACTTCCTTGTAGTCATAGCATTAGTCTATTTACATGAAGACTTAAGAGCTCAACAGTTACTGTTAGAGTAGAAGATAGAGTGCTTTTTGAACCTTAAATTCACTTACCTACTGATCTGCCTTGGTTTTTCCATAGGTTCACCAGTTTGGATGAGTACATGACGTTATTGCCTTCGTGAACTCAGTAAAACGGAACTAAACGTTTCTGGTCCTGCTATACTTTTGTATACTCCTTATCAGAGAATTTTTCAGGTGTTTTTTTTAAATTTTTTTTTTTTTTTTACAACATTTAACTGCTGCTTTCTACCAAATTGTTTTAGGTCAGCAAGGTTACAGTTGCTTCTGATACTTTTAACTTGGTGCCTGAATGCTTATTTTTGGCATTTAAGTTTCTCTGAAGAAAAAATGTTTCCTATTAAGCATGACTTCTTTGAAAGTCATGGCACATTCACATTTTCAATAAAGACTTGAATTACTGAAAGTAACTAAGGGCATCAATCCTCAAAATCTTTCAGAGCTCTGCAGTGTGGGACAGCGTGAGGCAATCAGCAAGGTTGGTGGCTTCCACAAACATTAATGAGTCTGGAAGCTTGCAGATTGGTACCTGCAGCCTTGCACGTTTCCTAACCTTTTAGTTCCTTTTTCATTGCTCTTCAGGATCTACTTTAATCACTTCTTGGACTTCTAGTTTTTAGGTAAGTCCAAATCCAAAAAGAAAATACCAGTGTAGATGTTCTGATTTGCCACATAATAAATTGTGACATATGCTTAATAGCTGCCATTAGTTTTTAGTGATACCTGATAACAATTAAAAAACCCCCCACAATTTCTGCCAAAATGTGATAGAGTACAAGTATTTCAGTTAATAAATTTACCAAACTTCCAAGAGGAAAGAATATTCTACTGTTGTTTATCTGCCCCTTCTTATAAGTAACTAAACTTATCCCAGTGTGGTTTAAATTTACATTTTACTTTCGCCCAGAAGTGCTGATTTTCCTTATGTAGAAATTGCAAACTCCTTGTCCAAAAAACTTTCTAAATGTACTCTGGATGTTAAGATGGATTTCAGTCCGTTTATGAATGAATATGAGAGAGACCTTAATTCAGGAAAACAAGTCATTGAGACATGAAATACTGATAGTCTTATGTAAAAGTTGCTTTACATTATGTAGTTGAAGTGACCTTAGAACAGAAGGGAGCACAGTAAAAGAAAAAAAAAATTAACCCAGAAGTAACTAAAAACTTCAATATTCTGACTAAGTATGGAGGTATTTTTTCCACTATTAATACCTTTTGTAATATAATCTTAGTTTAAGTAAGTTTATGTGAAATTTCAGATAGGAAAAAAGGGGTGAAAATACCCAGCTTTTACTTTTTATAAAGACTTAAAACTTTCCCAATTTTAGACTGTGTTTCTTTTTCGGAATTGGTTTTTCATATGTACATCAACTTAACTTGGAGCACGCATTTCCTTGCTGCATCCGTCTCTTTGTAATACTTTGCCTCTCCTGAGTTGACCTCAAAGAGCAGCACAATTAAGCCTTACTGTCCCTGTGAGAAATATTATTACAGAGGAAAACAGGAATTGGGAGAAAGTGGTCTGAAGGAGATGAAGCAGTCCCTTCCAGAACCGGAAGCAAAGGACTCAGAAGTTACTGGATGCTTCCATTTTCTCAGCTGTAGAATGTTCTTTTTAACTTTTCAGTCCATATCAAAAACATATGTACTTCATAAGCATACAGAAACTCTTGGCATTTTTTCTTCCAACAGAATGTCACTGGTTTAAATGTCTTTTAAACATGCAATCAGTGATCTAATTGTGTGTGATGTTTAATATAGGTAGCAACTTCAAAAACGGGGAACTACATGATTATAGAGTATTTTCTCTCTTATGATGGCAGTGTTTCGGCTGCTTTCTAGTGTGACAAATTTAACTACAAATTTGTCCCAAGTTGTCACTAAAGGCATTGCATTTTACTCTTGACCCATGTTGTTGATAGTTTTGCACTGGAAAGTCCAAGACTACTGTGCTTCATTGACTGGTAGCAAGCTGGGTTATTTCCATTATCTGCATCACTAATGTTAATACAGTCTTTGTAAACTGAAGTATACATTTCTTTAAACTCGTGCAGCCTAGTTCCTCTTGTGTTTTTTCTACAAAAACCTTGTGTTTCTTTGTGGTAGATGTTTTTTTAAGAGATTTGTTGCCAAGATCTATTGGTGGTGAAGGCCAAAACAAACTTGATGATAAAAATGTTAGTGCTTCTAACTCTTGTAATGAGGTTCAGAGTTTATTTTTTTTAGGGTAGTTTCTGGTATGGAGTAGTTGTCCTGGTGTCTACTTCCACTTAGAAATAGAAGAACTTCCCAGTTTTATATTTGTAAAAAAAAAAAACCAAACACCACCCCCCCAACAAAAAAAAAAACACAAAACCAAAACCTTTAGAGTGCAAAACCGAATTAATTTTGTAAGTTAAAGCCCAGAACGAAAAGATGACGTTTACTTCGTACTTTTAAAGCCAATACGCCCTCCTCTTTGCCTAGCACGCTGCAAGGCGGAGGCCTTAGCTCTGCCGCCTGTCCCCGAGCCCAGCCGCGGTCCCCCTCGTTCAGGCGGAGACCGTCACGCTGCACGTAGAGAAGAGCTGGTGTGAGCTGCCGCTTTGCTCCTGTGACTAAAAGACACATGTAATCAGAAAGTAAGCTGCCATTTCAGTGCCACCCTGCAGCTTTCAGCGTCTCCTACGTCCCCTCCCGCCGGCCGTGGCTCCGCTCAGCGCCGTGGCCCCGGCCAGCAGAACCTCTCCTGCCCTACCGGCTGCCTCCCCGCCACCCACCGCCTTAAAGGGCCGAAAAGCCCGTCCCTGGCGCCGTGCTTCTCCCAGAACGCGTTTCCAGTGAAAAAGCCCCAGTTTAAGGGCGCCTGTTCCCCCTCGCCCCGCCTACACTGCCCGTGGGCCCCGCTCCGGCCACGGCGTTTCCCGCGGCTGTTACGGAGTCCCGGATCGAGAGCGGGAGATTCTCCCCCTCCCGACATCCCCTCGGACGAGCGTAACACCCTCCTGCGCAGTCCAGCGGGAATCGAAGGGAGAGCCGCAGCGGAATGGCGCAGCGTCTGTCTGTGAATAGCGGCCTCCCGCCGTCCCGCGCCATCTTGAATACTAGCTGAGGGCAGCGTTCCCCCTCCCTCTTCAAGATGGCGCCGGCCGGGTGAGTGACATGTCCAGTCACGTGGGCA
>NW_010539394.1:0-2717 GCF_000687285.1 Phaethon lepturus | reverse complement strand
GGGAAGGCACCGCGAGACATTGTTAACACAGGCAGTCCTGACTTGCAGATCTGCTGCGCCCGCCTCACAAAGCAGGAGGCTGCTGGATTTGTGGTGCCCGTTGTTCGCAGCAGCCCGTGCCGTTTCCACCAGCGCCCAGCAGCCGCAGCCGGGCTGCAGCTCCGCCGGCCCCGGGCTGTGCTGGTTTAAGCTGTTTCACAGTCAAAAAGCAGGGTAAGCCCTGAGAAAACGGTGTCGCGGGGAGCAGCCCAAGCTTTTGCAAGGCTTGACCGTTGAGCGTTCGTGATCCGGAGTTCCCTCGGTTCCACACGCCAGCGTGCTCACCGGGGCGCGCTGGCTCGGGCCCTGGCCAGTTGCTGGTTTGGGGGGTTTAACCGGTACGGACCAAAGCCAGACTGTAAGTCCCACGATCCTGATCCTGCAATTAAATTCATCTAGACAGCATCGCCAGACTACTTTTTAGAGTGGCTCATCTTACCTTGAAGAGTAAATTCCTACAGGAAAGCAATTTATGATCTGGGAGGGCTGTTACTTACAAGCTAGTAAAATAACTATAGCTGGCCTTTTACTGCCTTCAGCAGCAAGCACCCATGCTGACGCCAGGAACGAGCCTTTTCTTGCGACCTGTGATACAGCATGATCTATAATGGGGCCACATGGTTTTTTGGCTTGCGTTCATCTTCTTTCCATGCAGTGTGTTTCAAAAGAAAGAACTGATTTCTACTGGCAACGTTTACAGTCCAGTCACGTTGTTTCAGCAGCTGTATGAGCTTTTGGTAATTTATGCATGTGTAGGGTCAGGGTGGCTTCTAGCATAACCTGGGTACCCTGCTTGAGACCTGTTCCCTCAACTTCAGCTGTCCAGAAATTAGCCATCTCCTCCACGCCAATCATCCAGGATCCCTCCATCTTCGGGTGGGCTAAATCACCTTTTCAAGGTAGTTTGTTCTCCTTGTTGACTGCAAGTGAAGTTGGACTTGGCGTTTAATCTTTAGATCATGAAAAAACTTCATCACAAGTGTATTTTATTATAACCGTCACAGTTTTTCTGCACCCTTCACTGCAAAGCGGCTCCTGCCCGGCTGTGCCTCAGGCACTGAGCACTGTTGGGTATCAGCTTCTGCATGGAAATGGCTCAGCCGAACAGGCGACTGATTCCGGATCTCACCGCACATGTTCCCCTGAGTAATTAAAACCAGAGAAGCACAGAAACACCGGTCCGAGCCTCCTGTAAGAATGGTGTAAATAAAAAATGACTGAAGCCCATGCTGGTGCACTCTGGTAGCAGGGCAGAATTGGGCCCATTTCATCCCTCCTAAAGCATCTCTGGATGCTGAGCAAGACTTAGCTGCAATTTTCTGTTTAAATTTGGTCTTTCTAACCTTTAGAGGGAGAAAGGTCCATTACCCTTTACCATATTCAGCATGAGAGATCTTCTGCAGTACAAATGCTTGAGTGTGTCCCAGTCAGCAAATCAGAATCCAGATTATTTCTTTTATACCATGACTTACCACCTCTGTTTTGGGCCACAGTGTGTGTGTGGGAGCGTACAGCAACGTTTAGCACTTTAATGCTAGCCACAAGTAGCCAAAGCCACTGGGTTTTGCGTTACGCATAGGGCAAAGCAAGACAGAGCCCATTGCAACCATCTGTCATGTCTGAAGGAAAAGCACGTGTTTTTAACCTTTAGGTTCAGGAGCTGGCGGTTGTGTCCTGAAAGTCGTTGCATTTGTGATTATGCCCTCAAAAACGAAGCTCTGAGGAGCCGCGTGCCCTCCCGCTGCCACGCAGACTGTCCCCGCGTCTCTGAGCTGCCTGCCAAGGCCTGTGTTAGGCTGTGAGCAGTTTTTGCTCGCTGTGCCTTCAAAAACTGGGAGAGATGAAAGCAAAAATGAGCCTGTGGAGAAAGCCCCAGTAGCGTGGTCTTCAAGTCCTGTTCAGAAACGCTCAAAAGATGAAAGCGTGGTGGTTAGATTCAGACCAAGAACCTCAGAAAGCGGTATGGATGATGGAGAAAAATGGCTAGTTTCTCTAAGGAAAAGAAATGCTCCAGTTTCTACACTAGTGCAAGCGGTCTGTACTTCCTAGGTGGAAGGGAAATAAAGAAGAGTAGAGATACGTGCGTTGTGCTTTCCATGTATTTTTTTAATTATGGCACATCTATCATTCTTAGCGCTGCCTTGAGCAAAGACAGATAAAACAACAAAAGCAATAGCAAGATTTCCACACATGTAGCCAGTCTCGAAATCAATGGGAGCTTGGTATCTAAATACCTTTTAAAAACCTGACCGCCAGTTCCCTGAGGCCCCCCACGGATATCACAACCTTAAATCCTGGTGGATGTACTAATGTTGCTCAGCCCGTGCAACTCAGGGGGTTGCACTCAGGACACCGTTTGGCTTGTAACGCTTAAAGCCGCGTACCCTTCTTCTTCAGCATCTCTTCGGTTACAGGTAGCGTTCGGCTGTGTGCCAGCAGTCGGTGCGAGGAATTTGGTGACTGTCCACAAACGCGTTTTAGTAGATGCTCACACACATCCCCCCTTTCAATATTTTACGGGGGAAAATGCGAACCTTCACTAACTCGTGGTAGGAGAGGAGGGACAAAGGACGTTTGCGCTTACTCTTTTGCGTGCGAATAGGACCAATAAATATTCAGGCTAATTAGAAAAAACCCATGTTGCACTGAAGATGAGGGAGCGGGCGCCAACGAGAAAT
>NW_010539393.1:16596-17018 GCF_000687285.1 Phaethon lepturus | reverse complement strand
GCTTGGCCGTGGAGCGGGACCCCAGAGCGGGCCTTGGCGGGGGGATTGGGATGGCCGTCAAAGATAAAGAGAGGTGCAAAGCCGCTCGCGGTGGGGCCGCTGGAGTTGGCACTGGTGGGGAGGGGGACGCCTGCGCGGCCCCGCTCTGCAAGCCTCTGGTGGCAGCAGGCCCGAGCAGAGGTGACATCTTTCTCACCGGGTCCAGAGTGGGAAGGAAGGGGCAGGGGGGCCGGGTGTGCCCGGTGGTTTGTTTATTTATGTATTTATTTGCCTGGTTGGGCTGCGGTGGGGGAGCTGGGAACTTTCTAGGCCAGCGCACCTCTGCGGCCAGTCGCGCTACTTGAGCCTCCCCTGCAGATCCCAGCGGAGAACGGCACCGGCGTCGCCTCCGCCGAGGCCCGGTTATCCCGGGGAGCCTCAGG
>NW_010539393.1:4241-16545 GCF_000687285.1 Phaethon lepturus | reverse complement strand
GAAGACCCCCCCCCCGCGAGCGGCAGCAAGGTGGGTGGGAAACAGGCTGAGACACCTCTTCTCCGTGTCCCCCCACCTCGGAGCGTGTGCAGGCACCATAAAGCAGCGCTCATAAGTAACTCATTAGAGGATGAGTTTTTCTGTGTGACGGATTTTGGGGTTGGTTCAAACAAAGGAAAAGCTATTCCCAAGCTCCTGCTAAGTTCCTGATCAGGCTTGAACTGAACTTTTTAGGAGTGGTGGAACAGGTTTTGTTTGTTTGTTTGTTTGTTTGTTTGCTTGTTTAAATGGGTCTCTGCACTTTCTGGTTTCAGCTAGGGAAGCGGAGATGGGAGCACTGAAAAGCTAAATCAAAAGCTGTCCTTGCATCACCACTGATTTCTCCAGTACCAGGTAGGACTGGAAACAGCCTGGGAAAGAGCATTGCGCAAGAGCTGTCAGACTGAGGATGTTCAGATATATTTAGAGCTACAACACTTGGTCAGCTGAGCTGGTTGAAGCCAATGTTTTTCCTTTGCCAGGTAGCAGCACTCACCTGGGTAGTTACCCTGTTCCCAATGACAACACAAGTCATGATCATTTCTTCTTCTAAGGCCTACTTAAAATCACGGCTTGTGATTTGTGTGGACATGCCCTTACTCCTTCGTATGAAACTGTCCCAAACAGCGGTCTAAGGAGCGTGGGTCTGGTCCTTCCCCAAACCCTTCTGGATGTCAAGGCATGAAAAGTGAGAAGAGATAGAAAAGCCTCCTTTTTCAGCAGCAGCTACATCTGGCTTTCAGACTGGCAACATCAGATCCTTTATTAGTTTATAAACATTGGAGTCCTCCGGGGAGTTGTCCAGATCCACTTACAGCCTCTGAGTGACAGAGGCGACGCTTGGAGTAAGGCAGCATCCGTGAAGGAAGTTTGGCTTCCCTCTTAATAGAAAGAGGCTCCTGGGACTGCCGCAAAAGGCTGACCAGTTACACGCAGGAAACCCTTTAGTGCCAATAGTCACTCCCCTCAGTGGAGGGGAAACGGCTGTTTGGCTAAGAAGGGAAAGGGGATAACATTTTCCATCCCATTAGCATGTTTACTTAGGGCAATTCCCAGTCAAATCGTCTCGCTTAGGCTAACTCGAGAATAAAATCTTGGTGACGTACCATTCACCTTACAGGCCTGGCTGGGCTTCAAGTAGCTTCATCGCTAAAGGTCCACTCCCCAGTTAGATAATTCTCTGCAAAATAGCTGTATTTGCCAAGAGCTTCCTGTTTCTCCTGATAATAAGGTGAAAATTCCTTATTCCTGACAGCTCATAAAACAACCTAAAAACAAACCTAATGAATTCCCACCCAATAAATGGAAAGGAAGCAGCAGACAACCTGCCAGTGTATTTTCAGCCAGCCTCTAGGAGGAATTTGGAGATGGGAGTGCCAGCTATGTGTGTGAGCCCACACTCACATGCATGTGAATGAAATACAGTTTAATCTCTTAATTGGTAGGTTCCAATGGAAACATTGAGATATTTTTAATACAAACAGGTTTTACCAGTAAGCGGCAATAATTGCCATCTGCTTATCACAACTCTTGGCTTTTAACTGTTTAATTTCTGCTGGCTGCAGTCCTTCCATCATTAAAAGATGTGGTATTCCTACAGAACATTATGGTATGGTAATCTGATTTACATGGCTACAGAGACAATCATGAAGCCTCGACAAAGAAGTCAGTATTTGAATGATGGCATTTCCTTCTGGAGGTGGGATGTTTTCCCCAATGGCATATTCCCACCCCATGGGTTTCATCAGCCTCACTAAGCTACAGTACATGAAGAAGAAATGTCATCAGGCAAAGGCTCGAGTAGGGTGCTGCGGTCCAGCTTCTCTCCCCTGGAGGGATGAGTTTGAGGAAGAGGCATTTAGGCAGCCCAATACCGACCAGGGTATTACAGCCTGAACATGTTGTCAGTACAGCTCTGACATCACTTTTAAGGAGGATCTATCTTGTCTGATCGATGCAAAAAGGGTCAGGGTTGCAGCTCAGTATCCTCCTTGTCTTCTTTGAACAAATTAGTATCCATAGACACAATCAGGCGCTCAAATATTCACAGCTGTGGTTCAAATGAAGTCTCCTAATGAAATGCAAATTCAATAAGACAGTTACATGATCAGCATCAGCTCATTAAGGCCTGCCGAGCCTGTGTCTGTTCTTTGTTAGACCAGCATAAAGCTCCCCCCTCCCCAACTTTGGTGGAGTTACCCTGGGCTGAAAAAGCTGCTGGGCTCCAGGCAAGGTTTGGCCCAGCCAGCCGGGGGAAGGAGATGCGCTGTGCCGTGCCGCGCCACCAGATCAGTGGCGCTGGGCTGATGAGTATCAGCTGAGGGTCAGGCTCGCAAGCTCTGAAGGAGGGGAGAGGAGTTGGGTTTGCTCTCCTCCATCCCTCCATGAAATTAGTAGGAGGCCCACCAAAGCAACAGGCTGACACTGATACAAATAAATACCCCAAACCTCAAGCCAAGGCAAGACCAAAATCAGGCTCACACTTGTGATTTTCCCTGGAGAGGCTCTCAACTTGTATTTGAAGGTTCTTGAAGTCACTGCTCCTTCCTTGGTCATGGGAGGCAGTCGAAAGGGTGTCAGGCAGCTGGCTTGCTACTTTCCTGACCCCATTTCACAATGTCTGCACTTCTGTGAAAGGGTTGCCCCAGACAAAGCACAAGGGATGCACAGCCCTCACATCCAAGTACTGGGTGTTTTTTCTTTCTTTTTTCTCTTTTTTTCCTAGCCTGGCGAATGTGGCGATGTTTGACAGGTCTGACCTGCTCCGTCGTAATGAGCCATTGGGAGAAAAGGGACAAATGCAGTTACCACTCGCCACAAGTCTTGCTGCTGGGAGATGAACTTTGCTACTCTGCCTTGACTTTAACAAATGCCTCTCGTGTATCTCAGTGCAAATGTGTTTCCTTTTCATTTTCAAATAGGGACGAATCCAGTATGTTGGATTAGAAATTTCTCATTGCTGACAAAAGTGGAGGGGGAAGAAAAGCCATGTAAAGTTCAAGAGGAGGGCAGAGGGAAGAATGAAAACAAAATGAATGAGCAAGAGCCAGTTTCTGCTTTTTTTGTAAGTAGGATTTTCCAATAATTTGTATTTTAATATTTTTTATGGAGGTTTTTTTGCAGGGGTAAGCCCAGCACAAGGAAATTGGTGTTTTGTACTAAAGTTATTTATACATTGTATCTATGTGTTCAATGCCAATTGTCATAATAAACAGAGGTGTAAAAATGCAACCAGAATTATTAAAAAACAAAAAGAGCCCTTTTAAAAGCCAGAATTTAGGTGTGTAGGTTCTGCTACTTGTCTTTCAGTGTTTTACATCTGTGTATTAAAAATTAATTTGGATTACATTTATCACGCATAGGAATAACTGAGCAGTTGCTTAGGGGCATAGCAAATCCTGGAAAACAAAATACATACAATAAATGCAATTTTATCCATACAGTGTGTTCAGGGCAGATTTACTGTAGCAGGTTGTAGCCTCTCCTCTCTTTCTATTAGCACCTTGTGCTGTGGCTGTTGTGATCTGGGTCATGGGAGGAGGGAACTGGTTTTTGAAGAAGAAAATGAGAGAGAAGAGGAAACTGCCCTTTGAAAAAAATACGTATCCAAGTCAGAGGGGTCCTTAGGAGAGCAGCAGGACTGATAAGAGGGCAAACAAATACAACCTGTGAGGACAGCTTGAAGGAAATGGAATTAGTTTTGAAAAGCCAAGTCTGAAGGGAAATTGTAATAGCAGCCCTCAGATATGTAAGGTTAATAGAGGAGAGATATTGATTTACTGTGCATTGAGAGATGTAGGTTAGGAAAAGCTTGCTAACTATAGGTATGAGGAGCAATGGTTTAGGGCAGCAGTGGGCCCCCTCTCACTGGGGATTCAAAGGGCTGAGTGGGCTGATACTTGTTGGGCTTGGGCTCTTCACCCACCCTCAGAGGGGAGAGAAGCCAGTTTGTCTCTTGGAGCTCCTTTGCCAAGCCACAACCCAAACGGCTTGGGGAGAACAGAACATAGGGAGGCAGTCGGTGGGGACGAGCAAGGTGAGGTGGAACATTTTGCAGTTGGGACGGTGCAAGCATGTCATGCATAGTAACTCCCAGTATGAATGTGAGGACAGAATATTAATTTCAAGTCAGAGTTTAAGACAATTGTTCTGTTTTTCAGGGTCTGCTTGGCTAATTCCTCTTAGCCTGGCTGCTTGTTCTTACCCTCCTATCTTTGACCCACGTGTCCCCCCCCGGACAGTTGCTAAAGTCATCTAGTCTGGGAACAATATAGTGTGGCTGTGGTAACCAACCTCCCCAGCAGTTGCAGCAAACAGTTTGTACATGCTCAGACTATAGTTTCCAGTCACGTATTGACCAGAATGTGCTTGGAGCGGTGACTGAATGTCTTGGTAACAGACACAATCATAAAAGCCAAAGAATCCTCACGAACAATTTGTGAGTAGGAATAGAAGTAAAACGTGTTGACTATATGGCTTGCTAAAAATATCCGTCCCGGCTCTAGCTGTCATCACGTCTCTCCTCTAATCCTGCAAGTAGCATGTGAAGGGTTATCCTAATGCCCCTGCACTGATTCTTCACTCCAAGTGCACAGAGCTGTGCGCCTGAGGAGCCACAAGCAGATTGCCAAGCAAAGCCAAATTTGCTCCCCAGGCTTTATGCAATCAGCTGCTGCTCCCGCCGTTTTGTCATCAAGTCAGCCGCAGCCTTCCCCATATTACCAAGGAACATGCTGGAGCGACCCAAAGTGTCACGCTTTCAATGGAGGCTTTCACTAGTTACCAGCGGTTATGTTATACCACATTAGAGGTGCCCTGGGTGCCAAGCTCCCACTGAAGAATAACTTAGGAAATCATAAATATACCACCCCAAAAAGGTATTAGTGAGGCAGTAACATTTGTTGTGCTTTGTCATGACACCAAATTCCTATGCCTGAGCTATGCAGTGTGTGTATTAGAAACAAAAATCTCCTGTTTGTCAAAGGAAGCAACACCAAAAAATGATATGTATGTTTTCAAGTGCTTTACTGCTAACACGACATTCATCTGAAACATGTTGTTGACTACATCTGGGGAGGCAACATGTGACTTTGGGACCAGGTTTTCCTGAAATAACTGTTTTCCTAGCATCGTATTTCCCTTATTATGAAATCTTTTCAAAATGAAATATGTCTTCTTAATACTATTTATATCTATTTGGCAAATGGATTCAAGGAACTCTTGTATGAATCTGGCAGACAGATCTGACAGCTTTATTGCAAAGGTGGTTGGAAAGGTATCTGTTGTATAGGGAGTCTGTTCTTCCTTAACAGCATCAGAAGTAAGCCTGAACAAGACCTTCAGTAAGGTTCACTGGAGCTGCACACCTGCAAGATCTGGAAAATGAAAGACAGTGGGTGCAGAGTGCTTTTTCTGTAGCTGCAGCAGGTTTTCCATCCAAAGAGATAAAAAGTTGGAAGGCACATCTTTAACGGTGGGATGCAGATAAATGAAAGCACAATTGAAATATAGCTTATTGCAGAACTAGTGCTCCCTCATCCATCCTTATCTTCATATCTCCTCCCTCCCTCCTTCCCTCCCTTCCTCCTTCCCTCCCTTCCTTCTCCCCTCCTCCTTCTTCTTTCCTCCTTCCTCCCCTCCTTCCTTCCCTCCCTCCTTCCTTCCCTCCTTCCTTCCCCCCTCCCTCCCTCCCTCCTTTCCGTGTGCCAGAGTAGACACTGAAATCCCCTCTTTCCTCTGAAGAGGCCACCTTAAGGAACACAGGAGTTGGAATGCTGCACCTACCTCCGCTCAGACTCAGGCAGCGAGGAGAGACCCACCTGGTCCCCAAGGCAAAGGAGTGATTGATGCATCCATCCTTAATGGTGCTCCTGGTTTGTGGAGTACTCCACTGTCAAGTTATTTCACCCTGAGTGACCACTTACCTATCTGCTTCTACGTGCTTCTAGGTCTGTCAATGTCTGCATCTCCAAAGTCATTCTGCACCCCAGCGGTGTTTTCTCTTGTGGCAGATGTTTTCCACGTATTGGAGACACTGCTAGCATCAACAACCGCCCACCTTTCGGAAAGTGCAACAGACAGCAGAAGAAAAACTGAAGTAAATGTTCCCTGAATACTGGAGGGAGAAAACCCTGCCTTGGCATTTCAACAAAATAGCCTGTATTTCATACCACAAAATTTTTAAGGTTCCAGTGGGAAATAAATGGGAAATGAGTATCCGGATGTTCTAGGCATCTCTAGAAGGCTCAGCTGATATAGAGCTCTTGGGAACTAATGGGGGACAATCCTATTAAACCTGTTAAAATAAATATTCATTTAATAGCTCGTGTTAAAAATGTTCCATTTTTGACAGCTTTCCTTTTTTTTTTTTTTTTTCATATGTTGCTGCTGATGCTACAACTGGTAGTTCAGGGTTATTATAACAAGCTTCACTGCTGGCTAGTTGTTTCATGGAAAGGAATGCTGTATTTGTCAGAGGTGCATATCCAGCTCCTGAGAGGATGACACTGTCAGTGTCATCAAAATCCTCCTGAACTCAGATTTGTTCAACTCATTGTGACTGGAGAGGCAAGGTGAGAGTTGAACTCTTGCACACAGTCCTGGTAGCTTTGTTGCAGAGATCTGTCTCCCTTGTGGTCTTAGGCAGAGAGAAGCAGAAGCAGAAACATGGCTGAAATTCCCCTGCACTGCGGTGGTCCTTTCCCTGCAATCCCCAGTGACTTTCTATACTTCAGTTGTCTGAAGCCATAGCCAGGAAAAACGAGTTATTCAAGTCATTGCGGCCCCAGGGGTGGCAATCATAGCAACATCTGAAAGATACAAAATCTACCTAGTGTTTTAGATCAGGGATGAAACTGGAGGTTGGATCCAACCTCGGGTGGGACAGAAAGGGGAAAGAGGGGGGTGAGACAGGGGGAAGGGATTTGAACACAAAAGGAAAGGAAGGGAGGAAAATGAGGTACCGGGGAACCGAAGGAAAGGAAGCAGAGAAAATGGGAGATAAAAAGAGAAAGAGAAGCATTATAGAGAAGTTTCATAGAAAGAGAGAAGGAAGGGCACTCTCTCTTACTAAATAATTAATTTACACATTTTAACGGTACCATTTCCCCTCTAATGCTTGTCCTGATACCCTGAGCTGACCGGTCTTGGGATTTAAAGGGCCTTATCTTGGCCTTATCTCGGCCCTCTCCCCCCATCCTGCCACAGAGCTGGCAGCCCATGTGTGCTAAGGGACGATCTGCAGCCCACCTTCCCCACGCAGTGCAAGGTCCTGCGACCAGCCCCCGTGCTGTGCCAGAGCTCAGCATGCCTGCCTTTGGATGAAGTCTTGTGCTGCACGCTCCGGTGCCCGCCAGCGGGAAGGGATGCGGCACTGCTGGTTCGCTGTCGGGGGTGTGCATAGGCACGGGGAGGGGAGAGGGACTGTGGGAGGTGGGCGCCTCCATCACAGGACTGATGGGAAGGAGGGAGGATTTTGGGCTGTGCCTGTCCTGATCTCTGGTGCCAACTGCCGGCTCACTTTGCAAGGGCACAGTGTTTGTGCAGCTTGCCACCTCTCACCCTGCGCTGCCCTGTCAGTGCAGCCCCGTCCCAGCCGGTGAGAGGCACATGGAACTCTGTATCCATGGGCATCACCTGCCACGTGATGAGTGGCTCCAAAGCAGCCATTCACAGGGAGAAATGCTCTTCTCAGGGCCCTGGACTGACAACTCCACTGTCCAGGGACTGGAGTCTGCACTGTCTGTGCATGGCTGTTCCTCTATGCAGGGAGGTAGAGGAGCTCAGATAGAGAGTGGTCTTGAGGTCTTAAAAAGAAACCTAAAATGAGTTTAGGACCCAGGGAAATAAGGCCTGCGTGAAAGGGATGTGTCCAGAAGGGCCATGCAGCCAATCTTTGCTGTCATCTGGTTTCCCAGGACACAGAGATGACAAAGGAGGAGCTGACACCGCATTTACTTTTCTGAGTTCTGTCCCATGTTCTTGTTTTTATTGCTCTGCCTTTGTGTGCAGCCTCCACTGGCACTGGGATCCCCCTCACTCCCTGCCCCGGGGGGAGAGAGGGGCATGTTTTCTTTAAACTTTCTGTCTCCTCTGTGACAGTTTCCATTAGTGGTTTGACACCCCTGTGCTTCTTCCATGAGGGCCTTGCCTTTACCCTGTCTTTAATCATGTTGTCATATGATAATAGGATCAAAAGGAAGAACACTGAGTCTTGCCCTTCTGGAGTGCTTTATGCTCACCCTAATAAACAGCTTGTGCTTGGGATTGTGCTGCAGCTGGTCTGCCCTCAGCCCCATCCTTTCTGCACCATACTCATGCTGAACTCTAACCACGGGGCTGTCTGGCCTCGGCAGCCGTCCCCAGCCCTAGAGCCCTCGGCTGTAAAGGGCAGTCTGTGCTACTGTGGTGGAAGGTGAGTAAAACTGTTACGGAGCGGACAGCACACTGAAAAACATGATGGATTTTGCCTATATTTCCACCTCTAGAAAAATCCAGGTTCAGCAGAACTTAATGAAAATGTTCAGAGTGTGCATATGTGTGTATGTATCCATGGGGAAAAGGGAGTTTGCACTCAGTGCCACTTATCACGGGACCTCCTAGAAGACTTGGCGAAGTCTTGAAGAAATGGGAGTTGTTACCTGGCTGCTTTTGTGCTGTGCAAGACCTTTGCAGAAAACCAGCTTCCTCAGAAGTCACACTCCTGAGCCTGTGCAATGACTGCTGCAACTGCAGGAGTGGGTTTTCCCACCCCTTCCGTGGTGTGAGTGAGTCAGATCATTGTGCTGCTTCTACATACATTACAGCAGCCTTGAGAGAGCTCAGTCAAGCCCAGGACCTTACTGAAGTGTTTTCTGCACAGTCAGAGACGAGACCTGCCTAAAAGACCTTGCAGTCCAGTTGGAAAAACAATCGGTACTCACGCTATCACATTAAATATGAACAAGTGGGCGCCGATGGTGTTTGTCATTCATTCCCACATCATTCATTACACACTCATTCCCATTCATGTGTAAAGTTGAATCTGTATCTTCTGACCTGCAGTCCAATGCCTTGCCCACAGTGGTGGTCTCTCTCTCAGTCCTTGGAAAAAATGTCCAGGTTTGATTAAAAAGTGTCTAATGCAGAAACTCCACCTCAGTTAACACCGCTGGTAGTTGCACAGGTTCATACTGAAGCTGCTGGATACAAGATTAGGTCTAAGAGCTTGTTATTATCACTCTGGCTTTTCCCATTGCAAATACGTGTAACAGCTGCTAAAACATGTAAATCATCTGAGTTATCACCTCCCTTCTGGTAAAATGACTAGTTTACATAGTTAAATGACTCCTTAGTCCTCCACATTAAAACATGTTTCCCAAATTCTAACTACTCACAGTTTTTGTGAAGCCTTTTCAGTTTGTCTGTCTCTCTGAAATGAGGACATCAGATGTGGACACAGTGCCAGATTTGTAGCACTTTCATTCTCATTCTCTTACATGTCTAAAAGCCTCCATTGCTGTTCTTTCCCCAGTCCTGCAATGGGAACAGGCATTCAGTTGGTTATGGACCTCACTATTCAAGTATTTTATGGAGTCACTTCTCTGGATTGAGGGTCCCATCTTTAAAATGGGACCTTTAAATATTGTCTTTGTTTCTTCCCGATACCCTCAACTGTGATAGACTTAGTCTACTTCCTTAATCATTTTCTGCCATTTCTAGCCTTTAATTTATATGTAGCTTGTTTACATACACATCTATATCTGTATCTGCTTTGACATCCCTTCTAAAACATTGTAATTTTTGAAGCAGTAGAGCCTTTAGAACCTTCTCTGTTGGCTGCAGCTTCTGGAGCCAATATCCTCAAGCGGTTCCTGATTATTTTTAACAATTTTCTTTTTCAATTCTTCCTCCAAGCCAGCTGGGCTCATAACCATTGTCAATGTTGAGAAATGTTCCCTTTAAAGTATCAAGTATCTATATTATTGTTTTAGACTTCATGTTGTTTGCATAAAACACGGGTAACTAAATCCCTGTTGCTTGTGTTTAAACAATCTCTCCCATTCCCAGTTCTCCTCTATCTGTCAAGAGGAGCTCCAGAAGAGTATTTCCCAATGTTAAATGTTCTGAGTTAGAAAATTGCCCCTAAAAATGCTGGTTTAGAATCGCTGTACTGAGAACTTGGCTCTGTTGCATTCAGACTATCCTATATGTTCATACGTTACAGATAGGTACTTACAAAGCTGATTTTCCTGTCCCCTATCCAAACTGACGATCTGTCAGATATCAGCAGATTTCTGTCACCAAATAGATCCCCTTGTCATTTATCTCTTATCGTTTAAGATTATTGGCTCACTGCTGTGGAGAATGACAGGATGCTTATTTTCCCATTTCCTTTTGTCTATTCTGGTATTTCTAAAGAAGTTATAATACTTGATATTAACATTTCAAACATATGAGTCTTCCCAAAAATTTTCAATATTACAAGCTAGGCTTATGCCTAGAAAGGATCAGTTTCAACCTGCCTTCTTGCTGCCACTCCTGTCATTAAAGTGTGGACAATCTTTAAAGCACCCATATACTCTGAAGCATGTATTTCTGCAAGGTTTTCATTCCCGTTCTGCATGCTCAGGAGACACTTGGATAGGGGCCAGCATGTGAGAATTTACCCATGTGTAACCTCCCAGCCTTTGGAGATTTATCCATCATGGCATTTACCATGAATGACACAGCAATGGTCTCCTTATACCCACATCAGAACCAGTGATCTATGTACTGATTTCCAAGCTGCTTTCATGTGACGAGCCCTTGGCGGCATACAGGGCTGTTGCTCAGCCTGCCTTTATGTATGTAGGCTTTGCGTGGTCCCTCGATAACATCAAGCTGCCTTTCAACGCTGAAGACAGGGTCATTTAGAATCATCCAGATAATAGGAATAATGTCTGGTGTGAGCCAGAGTGATTAGAGTTGGCAGCAGCTCACTGGTAAAGAAAGTAAAAGAATACTACAGATAGTCTTTGCTGAAATAAAACCAAGGGGATTAGAGTGAACAAAAAACCTTGTTTTGGTTTGAGACTATGTTATCTGCTAGGAGCATTCATTATCAACATGTTCTAAAATAAATAAATGGTTCTTCACTAACAAGACATTGGGTAGAGATAAAGCATGTGTGGCACTCTATCAAATCCACAGGCAAATAGCTGAGTTCCCTGGTCCATTTTTTACTGCTCTTTGTTTGCTCCTTTCACTGCCTGGAAAGCCTGTTTCTCCAGGGATACAACCTGCACTTGCAGTCACTTCAGTACAGAAGATCATGGTGCCACTATCTTTCCTACGTCTTTTTCCTTCACTCTGTGTCTTTTTCTTTTTTAAATTTTTATTTGAACATGTAAAAGGAAACTCATCCTCCTAAATCAATGGCTGTCTTGGAAAGAGCTGAAACAGAAGGAATATCACTCAAAGTCCCCTGAGCCCCTGTGAGCTGCAGTCTGGCTGTCAGCATCCTGGCAGATTTATGAGGATGGCCATGACCGGCTTGAAAGGGCAGAGGCGGGGAGAAGAAGAGATCCCAACCCATTAGTAATTCCCTGCAGGAAAGTGGCAGAGCTGATGACATGCATGGAGGACACATTGCAGGAGATGGGCTGGGGGAGACATTCCCATGCAAGAGCGATTTCAGGTCACTTCTGTCTCTGAGATTGGTTTCCACTAATGATCTATTTCTAGGCCTTCCATCCTTTAGCTTGTGATCTGTTTTGTCACAATTTGGGCCGGATCCTGTGCTTTTCGTTCCTCTAAGAAGAAAAGAAACCCATGGAGTTCAGTAGGTTTTGCTGACCTGAGGGCTGCTGGTCATAGATGAGTGAAGAGCAGGGCCCAGAACCAAAAAGAATGCCCAGAGCCTGCAGCAGGATCATGGGTATCACAGCGGATCATTGAACCACCTTGTGATGCCACAGATGTCACCTTCACCACAGCAGGCAGCCTGGCCTCAGAAAGAAATGCAAGAAGAAGGGCAAATGATCTAGGATAGAAAACACAAATGCCAGCCTTTCCAAGGCATTGAACGTTTTGTTACATTGTTTTCAAAAGAATGATTTGTTCTCCTTTGTTTTCTTCTTTTTTTTTAAATTTTCTTTTATTTTTATTCTTATTCTTCCCCCTCTCCCCTGTTCTTGAGAATCCTGGCTAGAACCAGAGATAAGAAGCATAATGTTTCCAAGGTAGGTTTGTATCTGAGGTTTTTCAGTATTTACTTGGTTATCTAATAGGATGACAATAACGAGGA
>NW_010539393.1:0-4210 GCF_000687285.1 Phaethon lepturus | reverse complement strand
TTATAGGAGGCCAAGAACGAGGACTGTTCCTGCTGAAAATACAGACAGAATTGGCTAGAATTGCCTGAATATATTGTCAGACTGTCTGTGTAACACCCACACTTGGAGCTGTTGTTTACATGAGTAGTTGCCTTAACTACAAGGAGATGGAGATGTTTGGAAGTAACATGATCATAAGGAGAAACAAGAAGAAATAAAAATGGACACAAGCCAGGAAAGATGAATGCAGGAAACTGCAAAGGAGGAAAAGGACCTCAATATGTTTATTGTATAAATAGCCAAAACTAGAAGAAAAATTACTTTTGTGGGATACTGAGGCCCATTTTGCAGACCTATGATAATTATAACAGTTTATGAAATAGAAACCCCTTATTTCAAATGAGTCTCTGAACTTTGATACAGAATTTTTATCAACACTGGACCACATTGTTTCTTTTACACGTAATTTTCTTTTGCTGTTACACTCAGTGTTTCTGCATTGGTTATGTGACTCATTTCTATGATCCTAACTGAAATGCTTATCTGCTGTTATCCATCAGGAGAGAACAGCAGTAGATTAACCATCACCTCTAATAATCATGGGTTGAAAGTGCATAGGTGTAATATTAGTAGACTCAAATGGTAAGAAACCCAGGTAGAAGAGCCTGTAACAAAGTTGGTCATGGGTAGAGAGGTCTTTGGAGGGTTTCCCTTTTCCTTCCACCTGGAGAGGGTGGAGGTGTTTCAGTAGCCAACTAGACTACACTTCTCAGTGACGGTAGCGATGTGGTGAGGTGAAGCCCCCGTTGCTTGCTGCTGTGAGAGGTTTTGTCACAATTTGGGCCAGATCCTGTACTTTTTGTTCCTCTAAGAAGAAAAGAAACCCATGAAAAGAAAATCACAGCTTGCTGCTGTACAAACACAGAACAAAAAGGGCATCCCTGCAGAAATAGTTCTATTAAAGCAAACAGAGATCCTCCAGCTCTGAAGCAGTAGGTGCTTCAGAGAGGTGTCAGCTTCAAAAATGCTGGGCTGTCTCCAAGTGTCCCAAAGGAATATGAGCCTCTATGTGAGGGCAAGCCCCTATGTAAGGTACTCCTGGGTACCTCTGGGCTGCACAGACACCCCTCCCTAACCCCTGCATTAGTGCTGTTCAGATAGTTTAGCCTCTCTTAATGTGTCCTCAGACATCACCACTTTGTTACAAGGTTTGAACTTCTGGAGCATCTGCCTTGTGGCTGCAATGAGAAGAGAAAGACGGACTTTGGGGCCAAATTCTGCATCTGCTTTCACCGGGGGAAATCAGGGTTATTTGGTTGGCTTTAGTGGAATTTCTTGGGGTTTGTACTTAGTGTTTTTAAGTGGAGCAGGCCCTTTGTGATGTGGAGAGGATTAGTTATTATAACTATCTATCTGCTTCAATACAATTGTCATTAGCACACTTCTGGCTCCAAAGGGAAGTGCAGGACTGCATATGAATAGGACCCTGTTGGGTTCACAGGTTCTGCTAGTCATGATTTCACTCTGATTTCTTCTTTATAACACAATGGCAGAAGCCCCAGGTGAGTTGCACTAGTGGATGTTGTAATGCCAGATGCTGTGCCCGAGGGCGTTGCGGATCCACCACAGCTAACTTTAAAACAGCAACCTTGCCAGGACAGTTTAGCCATGCCACAGAGATGTAAAACACCCACAAAATCAGCATGTATTTCTTGCAAATAAGTATGGATAGTGAAAGGAAGTGAGAGATTGGCCAAAGGGAGGGCAGGGAGGAGTGAGGAAGCCCTGAAGTCTGTTGAGAAGTAACATGGTGTGGTAGGACCTTCATCAAGGCTGAAGGATGGACACTTGCTATTGTTTTCTCATGGGAGCGCCTACAAAACCTGCCACTGCTATGTCTTCTCCCTGTGCTTTTGTCTTGTCCATTTAGTCTGTACATTCTCCAGGCTGAGAAGACTAAGACAATCGCCTCATGAACTTTGGATGAAGGTTGGTGCAAGGGGCCAGCTCTGCTGGGATGGGATGCCACTGCCTCCGCACAGCGGGAGCCTTCCCTGCCTTGGCCATGGACCACCGCTGGCAGTGGTGAGGGGTGGTGCTGGTGGGATGAGTCTCTCCTCTACTTCCAAGGCTGGCAGAAAACTTAAAAAATATACCAGGCATTTTTCCATCCAATTAATGAATAGTGGCAGCAGAAATATCCTGTCAGCCCTGCTCCCCTGCATACCTCCTGTCTGGAAAGAGAAAACCAGCTGGGTCCTCAGAGGCCACGGCTTCCCTGTGCAATTGAGATGCAGTTGCCAGGCTGTGAGGTCTGAGAAGTGCTGCGTGCTTTTTTTAAGCCTGCAGGCAGTTCTGTTGACGGATGCTGCCCGAATGCTTTTCAGGAATGCTGACATATTTTCATGTTATCACTTTTCATGCAAACTTTTCCCCAAGAGCCTGCTTCTCGTTGCTTGGCGTCACATTGGGGAGAAGGAAAGAGAGGAGAGCTGTCAAGGCACATCAGTAGTTGTCGTGTTTGTACTGGAAGGTATATGCATAATGAAGGATAATATTTTCTGGCTGCAGAAGGTTGCAATATCCCAGTGTGAGAAGCCTGTGAGTGTATCTGGTATGGCTGTGACAAGAGGGGATTTGTCTTGAGATACAGAGCCTTTTTGCATCTGGTCCCTTGTGCAAATCAGGACAAGTTTGGCAGGGACTGAAAGTCCATATCATCTGGTGACCCAAGTGAATAGTTCCAGATGGACTGGGGCCCTCATCACAGTTGGTGCCCTTATTGACTGGAGGGCCAAAGCTGAATGAAAGGAGAGATTCACCATGGAGAAGGTCTGAGTACCTTGCTTCACTCATGCCTTGTGAATGGAAAATTTTAATTCCTCAGCTTTATTGATGTGCCACATTGCACAAACAATGGGCACTTCGACACTAAAAAGAAAGGCGGTAACATTTATGTGAGAGTGAACTTATTCCTGCCCTTCCTACCCTGGCAGTCCTGGTCCAGCCCTGCCACTTTGCAGGGCTATGAGACTGCTGGGGACATCTGTCCTCACAGGTAACACCTATAGCCCTTCTCCACGCACCTAACCTGCAAGAAAGAAAACCTGCACGAAAGAAAACCTGCACCTAAAACCTGCCTAACTCTCCCGAGGAAGGCAGAGCCTGTGCCTGGAGATCCCTGGCATCTGCGTCTCACCTTGGGTCAAAGGCCAGAAGAGAGACGTTTTCCCTTTGGGAGGCTTGTCGGGGCACTGAGCTGGAAGTGAAACTTGGAAATGTCTGTCAGCATATCCAGAATTTACCTAGCAAGACACAAAGCAGCAGCCCTCCACAATAGCCTGGCATGCCTGAGCGGGGAATGTGTTTTTTTTCCTCGGTCTTATCAAAGCTCTTTGTTAACAGGTAAAAACCTGTCCCAAGCACTGGGCTCTTGTTGAACAATTCAGCTCAGTTTAGAAAGGAAGGCTTGGGGAACTCCCAGCCCTTGGCAGTCCCTACAGAATGTCCTAAAGGTCTGAGCCTTTCCTCTGGGATCTCCCCTCCCCTTTCCTGACCTGAGGAGACCAGTGGTGCTGGGAGAAAAAACGGGGTGGAAAGCTTCTGAAGTCAGACACCCCAAGCACCGCAAAGTACTCTCGCAAGGCCTTGTTATAATCATTGCTTGCTTCCCCCATATGGCTGGCCGTCCAAAAGGTTTAAGGAGTAACTGATCTGATAGTCTCTATGTGCCACTGATTTGTTAAGCTGAAGGATTTTTTTTTTTTTTAAATCCTATTAACAATAGCGTTTGAGGAAGGAATGCAGATTAACCAGGTCTAATTGTATATCATTTGCATGAAGAATGAATTAAAAAGCAGCTTTGCAACACATTGACTCAGGATGTTATTGAGCCATTGAAGTCTTATGGTTGTAAGGGTTGGAGCTATTTAATTAGTGGGGGTGGGGTGTGTGGCTGGAGAGAAAATAGCAGAAAAGAGGTGTTTTAATCAACGAAGCAGAGAAATCACAACTGTTAGAAGATGCGAGATTATTCCTTTCAGGCAAACAACCCAACCAAATAAATCAAGGCCCAACTGTATGAGAACTTTGCTGAATGCAAACCTGGCATTTGAATTAAGTGAGACAGTCATTTGGGGGGGTTCAATGTCGGTGCTTTCCCAGGACCAGAGATGTGGAACGCTGCTCCGGGACTACCTTCAACCAGTGGCTCCAGCCAGAATTTTTTTTT
>NW_010539392.1:1189-14689 GCF_000687285.1 Phaethon lepturus | reverse complement strand
GAGTCACCATCATTGGAAGTTTTCAAAAAACATGGGGACGTGGAACTTCAGGACATGGTTTAGTGGGCACGCTGGTGTTGGGCTGACAGTTGGACTTGATCTTAGAGGTCTTTTCCAACCTTAATGATTCTGTGATTCTAAAGTAGCACTTTTTTAGTTAACAGCTGGCACTAATGTCACCTCCCCTGCAAGCCCCACTCCAGCCCTCACTCTCTCCCTTTCTTCATTACCTAGCGTGCAGCTGGATCCTGTTTCCATTCAACTCTCAAACACATTTGTTCCTTCTACATGATCAGATCTTCTCCTGTGACTGGGAGAACATTTCCATTTAATTCCTCAGCAAACAGCTTGTACAACTCCCAACACACTGCTGTTTTCAGCCATTGGACATCAAAAGATTTCTGATGGCCAGGTCATTCCTTCATTCCCTTCTGCCACATGGCCTCCTCTGTCCACCACAGAGATGGGCAACTCCTCACCAACCCTGCCCACTCACGGCTGGTACAGAGATCAGTCTGCTGTGCAATATCTAACTGCCTCCCATGTGTGATCCCAGTGTCCCACCAGGTAGGACTCTGCTCCTCTTACACCACAGGAGAGGGCTGGAGCTAGAAAACATAGAGGTTTTAGAGCAATGCTGATTTAGCTGCCAAGATCTCGAGGGACAGAAGGATCTTTTATTTTTTTCCACATTCCATTCCAGAAGACTTTACTGAGTCTGAGTACCTCAAACACCATCACAACTCACTTGTGACAATTTTAATGACCCAATTTCCCATGCAAGCACCTTGCTATCTGCCGCCTCAAACTCTTCAAGGCAGGACAGTCCTCCCAAACCTGTTTCTTCAGTTTACTTTTTCACAAGCAGACTGCACTGTTCTGCATAACAAGTCTGCCAACTCAAATCCACCTCTCAAGCACCTCTCCCTTCCTCCAATTATCCATCAACTCCCATTAATCTATCTCCTGGATAATCAGAGTAATGCTCTTTAAGCATATACTATGACAGGGCAAAGTCACTCTCTGGCTGCAAGCTGCATTAGAGGGCACGGTGACCCTGCAGGTAATGTAATTGGGAATATTATGCTCCAGAGCCTCCAAATAGTCCATTTATGGAGTCAGTGCCTTAGAAGATGACATGAACACTGCAGAAAGAGCACTTTTTCTGAAAGTTTCCTGGCATACCCAGGGATAATTGGATGGATAGCAACTTACTGCAATCCTGAATCAAAGTGTTCCCTTCCCCAACCACCCTTGGGCATCCTCTCACATAATTTAAGAGTGATTTTTGATCAATCATTCATCCCTGTGTAGAAAAAAATAATTTTGAGAAGTGCTAGCAGCATCATTTTCCCCTCCTTCCCTGGTAAATTGTTCAGGTTACTGTCATCCATACTGAAATCTGAGTAGAAGCAAAAATCTAGCAAAAAAAAAAAGTATTTGTTGCTGCAAAAGACAATGAATGCACCTTTGATATTTCTAGTATCGGTTTTTAGAAGGACTGCTTTCCACAAGAAAACAGCCATACTGTCAGTTTAGGAAAATATACAGTACATCTCCAGCAAGAGCTATTTTCCTCAAGGCAATTCTACAATATGTTTACAAAGACACACAAATAAATCCTCAGTTCTCTGGATGTTTTGCAAGTATTCTCTCTCACCACCTTTGCACATGGCAAATCAGTTAACCAGAAAGGTTCTCTTACATATGTAATCACAGGCTCAAACCAACCATCTCCTCTCTCACAGAGGGCACTTAGAAGAGGAACAAGTCTTGAGCTGGTGAACTGGCTCTGGCCCCCGATGTGCATGCAGCACTGACCCAAATCCTGACAGTACAGGATTTTTTTTATATGAAGATTTTAGCCCCTTGACCGCTTTCAACATTTTAGGTTGTTTCTCCTTCCCCCTCCGCCCACAGTTTCTGCAGTTTAGCTTCTAACATCATGCAAGGACTGTCATGGTTTAAGCCCAGCCAGCAAGTAAGCACCACCCAGCCAGCCGCTCATTCAATCCCCCAAGGTGGGATGGGGGGAGATGAAGAGTAAAAGTAAGAAAGGACAAAGGCTAAATTAAGTCATGATACAGCAGGAGTGGTGCTGTGACAGTATGAAAAAGCAATTTCTCTTTTCACTGACATGACATCATAGCTTGGTCTTTGCAGTCACATTGTGCTACACTCACATACATGCATGCAGTTTCACAATGTCTGTCTAACCCTAGGCCATGCAAGCACCTTAATAACCGGGTCCCTTTTAAAGGCTCCTGCTACTTTAGCTGATTTAGTCTTGTTATGTTATGCTTATCTCTCTCATTTCTTTGTGTAGTTTTGCATTATGCCTGCCCTGTACAATAGGTAAAGCCCATGTACTAAGCTTGTACCTTAGCATAAATTCAAGGGTTGGTTCTTGGCTACAACCAACAGTATACCAGAAACTGAAACAATAATTATTTCTTGCTTTTTTCTTCCTCAGAGATAGCTGTTCCCACCCCCTCACATTCAACTGATACATAACAACACAGTAAGTTAGACCTGGAGGGAAGATTAAGTGGAACTTACCCCCACTCCATATAAATGTATAAGCCTGCATTGCTTTATGAAAGTTTGTTAGGAAGACTTATTGTTTTTTATCTATTTATCTTTTCCTTTCTTTGACATACTTTAGCAGTTAAAAAGAAAGCATAGATATCTTCCTCTCCTACCCCTTACTCTTCAGCCACTCTTTTATCTTTAAGAGGAGCATGGAAATGTTCTGCTTTTTCACCACCCAAGCTTCTGAGAATAAAAACAAACCCTGGCAAATGTCATTTAGACTTCACTTTCAATTTTTTCCTCATCTATTTTTATATCCTTCAGGCAGGGATTTCAGAGAGGCAGAATAAAGGAAAGAGAACATAAAATTATGAAGTCAGGTGCTAGCTATTGGTCTACTTGAGCTGAGCTGGGAAAGAGGCCACTGCCTCAGCTCAGGCACCACCCCACTGTCCCGTGGTCCTGCTGATTCAACCATACTTGCATCAGGTCAAAGTTGGGCTCACTCCCACTTTACCCCTACCTCAGGTCAGATCCTCTCTTGAGCACCCTGGATTGCTAGTCTTTCTCCTGTCCCTGTGCTTGTTCCTGCCCCTCTAGCCCCCTCCAGAACTTACTATCAAATGCACCTAATTTGAGGGGGCAGGGTTGAAGGAAAAACAGGTAAAGCAGCTCAACTGGAGGGATGGTAACAGGGCAGCAGCATGCAGAAAGGAAGAGAAAAGGAGGAGGTGGAGATGACATGTCTCGGTGGTAGATGTGGTTTAAGAGGGATGTAAAACTGCTGCTCCAGCCAGAATAGCTGGGTCAGTTCAAACTGTTGGTCTAACAAACACAAGGTTTTATCTAGAGGCAAGTGGATGGAGACTCACGCAAAGTGCTCCAGCAGCAGGTGCATGGAGCCGGAAACAAGGCAGCAGGATAACCATGTGGAAATGGCGACTTCTTCCACCAGACCAAACCCAGAGCTGGAAGGAGGCACTTACCTTGAGAAGTGTGGGAGACCAAGAATCTTAAGAGCTTAAGCCAGAGTTTTCGGAGTCTGAGTGCTTCAACTTGACACTTTAAGCAAGTGACCTAATACCAGAGGCGCTGAAAAGTCGCAGCTTCACCAGAAGACACATAAGCTCTATTAGAGTCATCTTAACCACTGAAGCCTTGGTTTGTTGAGACTGGGGTGCACAGGCATGTCTACCACCCTACCACTTGCACACATAACTGTACAAGAGACAGACCACTGTACACACAACTGTAAGGTATGCTTGTGCAACCAAGCTATCCTGGGCATATGTGGTTGTATGCCCAGTTCATAACTTTCTGGGCATTTTTTCCCCCCACTTCATTTGCTCTTATTCAAATCAGGCAGGTAAAAAACACTGAATTTCCCAGAGTTCCTGCTTGTCAGCAAACCAGAGACTGGGGAGAATATGTATCTATCAATACCCTGAAAATAAAGAAGCAGGAAATGTCAGACAGTCTCCCAAGAAAGCAGGTAAATTTCCACCCTATCTTCTGTATGCCAAAGCTTTAAGCAGAGACCAAAAAAAGTGGAGCTGGGTAGTAGCTAAATCATAGCTCTGTAGTTAATAAGGCCAAATGGCATCACTTAATTCAGCTGGCATCAATGTGACATTCCAGGCAACAGACTTCAGCAACATCAATGTCTATTACTTGGGTAGGCATTTAACACAGCTTAATTAAACCCTATCTATAGCCAACAGTAACACTAGTAAGAGGAATAGGTAGCATAAATAGTGCTGTTTGCACAAATCCCCCTTCTCAAGTCCTCCACCTCCTCCCCTGCAACACTGATTTTAAATGCTGATACATTTGCAAGAAGTATTTTTATTTTTATGCAGGTCCTAATGCAAAATGAAGCAACCAAATCAGGACAAAACGTAAAACGCATTTGGGGCCATGCCTGAGCTGAAGAAAGAAATAAAGGAGCAGGTGTGTGCTAGAAGGGAGAGGACTAGAGGAGCTCTTATAAGGCAGAACGATGTGAGAGGGGGACTCCAGAAGGGACGGGCTGGATGCAGAGCCCTTAAGAGGCTAGGAAAGCTCCTGTAAAGGTCCACAACCACCTTGCTGAACAAGGATGTGAGTTTCTCAAATGCAGGATGAGGCAAAGGGAAAAAGGCATGGACATTTGCTGTTGGGACTCCCTGAGCCAGAGGGCAATAGCTGCAAGGGATCAGACATGGAGGAAAGATTTAGGAACAATGCCCTCCAGGGCCAGGTTGGGTTACAGTGTGGCGTGTCCCATCAAAGAGGGAACATATGGAAAAACACAGATGATCAGCTCTTGTTGGTTCTTCCCAAGTGGCTTTTGAACAGCTCTTCTTCCTTTCCACCCAAGAGGAGTGCCTCTTCAGAAGAGCTGAATGATGAGTAACAGCAAATTTGAGAACTGGGCTTGATGGGCCAAGTTCTCCGGCTGTGAATGGGTTTAAGCCCACCAGCTTCTTTGTCAGAGTACTTGCTGAGAATCCAGGCCACGCTGTATTTGGAGAGGAAAAGCACCACAATACGCTCCCCAAAGAGCCTCCTCAAAAATTAAGACCTCAACTGGAGACCTGGGACTGACAGCTTAGAAGACATTCCAGCAAAAACCACCCCAGCTTTAAGTCAATCACCTTCACCCAGCATGGCAACACAGCTCTCTTCACCTACTGTACCCACAGCATCCAGCCCTGATAATGTACACTTTCTCCCTGAATTATTTATGTTCACCAAGGGTCAGGGAATAAAGAGAACAAAAGCCTCCAGCTTGGCAAAAAATTCTAGTTTAGCAACTGACTCGGATACACATTCACAGACAAGTCCCAGACCACAAGCAGCTGGATGTAGCGTACCACTACAGGGCTCTACGATTGACTGATCAGCTCACCCCTCTGACTTTCTCTGACCTCCCACCACCACACCACAGTCAGTCTCCAAACCTTCCCCTCTCAGCCTTGTACATACAGCTGTTCTTCCCCTCCAATCTCTTTTTCCTATTTCTTCAGCTTACGTCTGTTGATAAAAATTTTGCTATTCAAAAATAGCCTTGCACCCTTACCTACAAAACCATCCTTAGCAAAACTCTAAAAATATCTGAAAACTCTTTTAAGTCTTCTGGAATACAGAATTTTAGTGAAACAAACCAGAAATATCTTAACTAACTGATATTGTCCAGTATCTACACTGGAATTGTTTCAGGATAGGGAGTGGCCTTTTTTGGTAATATATAATACAATCACACCCTAGACACTAACAAATAATCACACTGTCTGTATGCACGATGCAGGAAACATTATCAGAGTGGGTACATTCTTTCAATGGCTCAAGTTTATTAACACACAGCTAGGCTTGGCTTTTTGCAATGGCTGTTCAGCCTAAACAGACAAAAGAGGAAAAATCCCTAGTATTCTCCTACTGTAGAAGTCAGTTCAATACGCAGAAAAATAGTCATTTAACTCCTCCACTGAAGAACCTATACCTTAAGGAGTGTTTCAATGCAGAACCCAAGTATATTACTCCATCTGCACAAACAAGCTTTTCCTGAGCACTGTTCCCCTCATAGAACTTGCCACCCTCCTCACCAGAATTTTTACCAAAATATATTTCCAAAGTAACATGCTGTGCCCTGCCACAATAACTCAATCCCTTTTTTGGTATCTTGTGTCAGAATCAACACTTGGACCAGAGAGGTTATGTTCCACCCACATGGAAAGGTGAAGAAAGTATCACCTTCCCAAGACACCACTCAGCTGTCTGAAAATTCAAAATTAACGAGCTGAACATCCAAATTACAGGAAAGGAATTCGTTGCATTGTTTAAGTATACTGTTTTTTCTCCTCAAGTTTTTGCCCTTTTTTTCCCCACAATGGCTGAGAAAGTAGGAATGGAAATAAGGTTGGTCCCTCCACACTCATGCTCCTAGAGCCAACAGGATCAAAAGACTAACTATAACTTACAGGATTTTGTTAATGTTACCTACAAGGGTACTAGAGAGCTACAGGACCAGCATTTCTGTCACGGAAAAAAGACACACAGATCAATATTTTCTTCAAATCTCAGTCTTTATACCTTACTCAGTATGTGTTCATGTCTGTCACTAGCACCATTCCAAATAAATCCAATAGGATACAATTGCTTATTCTCTCTGCAAACACCTTCAAACTCAGCTCTGAGTTGGTTAAGTCACACATTATTGTTTCTGGCCTGATAAAATGTGCAATCAAGCCAAGCAGCACAAAGTCCAAAAAAAAAAAAAAAGCATAAGCAGTTTTAGCTGTGTTTTCAAACACTGTAGTTACTGTATGATTGAAGTTCCCTTTCCGTCCCCGCTGGCAAACAAGCATTTCAGTTCTGTCTCACACAGTTTCAAAGCATAGTGTTAGCAACTACCAAGTGAAAAACGTTCGTACTTCAGTGATACCAACTTCTAATCTCCCTCCTGAAAAGGCAACTTTGACAAGAACTGAGAAGCTAGCGTCGCTCTTAGAGCAAGTTTAACAAAAAGCTCTAAGCCTAATTAAAATACACAAACCAAACATGATCAATGAAGAATAATAAAAAAATAAATTATTTCATAAGAGGTTACCAGCTTTCTGAATCTGCATGTTAAATCGTTGCAGGATTTAATGGAGAGGCCAGTACTTCAGACTTTTATATTTGTGTATATCAAAGAGACTAAGTGCAAGAGACTAAATGTGGCCCGTGGTTTTCACAGGGGGATTAGTTGTTGTTAAGTACTGCTTTCCTCCTTATTGGTAAAGTTTGCACTCTCCATATCCTGCCTGGCAGCCTGTATTAAGAACAAACTGCCACCCAGACTGCCCCTTTCTTCTAAAGAAAGGGACAAAAAGCAAGGTGACACTACGTGGCTTTTATGACTCTCATAACCGCACCCCTCTGGAAATGCTGACTTTCAAAAACTTTCAAAAACCTGCCAGCTGTAGGTCTGAGCAAAATTTACTCCAGCACAGCCTAAATAGTAGAAAACATTGTTGTACATGCGTACCTGCAGAGGTGTGAGCAAACACAGTACCTGTTCCTCATTTCATAAAGCTGTTTCATAGAGACTCAGAGACCTCTGTCTAGGTAATGCCCCAAGCTCTGACTTCCAAGTCTTGCTCAAAATATTACTAGCATCCAAACCCTTCCTGAATGCAAGCTCCCAACATAATCAAGAAGCAGCCTAGGAAAAAAAAAAGGGGGGGGCAAAGGAGAAAAAAATAATTAAACATGAATAGGTTAGACAGTTTGTATTCCCATTTACCAGGGTGGTTCCTTCAGACCCACAGAACTACATATCTAAAGAGAAATACTCTCTGAGTAGCAGCTAAGAAACAGAACTATGCAAGCAAGTTGGCATAACAAAAATGTAACCTAAAATGAAAAAAAAATTTAAAAATCCTTATTCCTATTTTCTACTAATAACCATTTCCAATTTTTGTCTAGGAATGAGGGACAGGACCTACCCTGCAGTACTTGCCAGCTTTATGAAGATCAAGAGGCTTCAGAGGCTAGCAAAGCCAGGAGATGTTGCAAGGGAAACCTGAACTGTTTGAGGTCCATCAGTCACTTGCATGCACCTGCTGAAAAAACACCTGCCAAGATTCATTCATCCCTTGTACTGCTGCCAACGGTTCAGGCGATTCTGCAGAGGTTCCTCCCTCCTGTTCTGACAGTATTAAATAGCCAACTAATACCATATTTTAAATTGATTTTAACTAGCAATACAATGTAAACTACTTTCTTCTTTCTTCCAACCCCTTCCTGGGAGAGATGCTCCCTTTTAGCTCAGCAGTGAGAACACCAGAACGGCACTTGTGCATTCAATATTGCAGGTGTTGGAGAAAACAGTTCCTCAAGAGAAGGCTTAAAACACAGGCTGACGTCAAAATGGACCTTGATGCTCTCACCTGCCAGCAACTCTCTAAGGAAGCTTTATTCATATTTTAATATTTGTTCCCATCTGATTGCTCTGAGGTGGAGAATACAGAGTCTCCTGGTCAACATTAATACAGTCTTATCCCACAGCAGAAGCAGCTGTTCTGCACACCCTGGCTTTGCCAGCCCACTTCGGGAGCCCTGCATGCTGAGCTGTGGCTAGTTGAAGACTGGGCTACAAGTCTGTTCTGCTTGGGCAAATTGAGCCTATCTTCATGAAAACATCAAGTTGCCAGTAGAGCACTTCTGGGAAGAAAGTCTGATCCCTGCATGTACAGGTAGACAGCCAGGACTGCAAGATGATCTTTGCAAAGTTGCAAAGCTCGCACAGTGGGCAGCTCAGGTGTCTGGTCACCATCTCAACAGCAGGAAAAAAATAGCCACTCTAATACCTGTCAACCTAAGCTACGCTCTTGTCACTCCAAAAGCTTCTAAAAACAGAGCTTTACAACACATTTAGTCCCAAGCAGCAGGGTCTTATCTCTGTATGAAGAATCAGCGACAAAGGAAAACATGCATTGTTCCCAAAGACTCCAGTCCAGCTAGATGCTGAACACCTCAGGCTGCACACAGCTTTCTTGAATGGCTTGGCTAGCCATGTCATTTGCTAGTCACGCACCATGAGCATTTGTGATGTTGCAAAAAACAGTTGTGCCTGGAAACACGAAACTTTGCTTAGCAATCAGCATGCATGATGGAGGGAGAGGACAGACAGGCTTGATGGCAGCACCCTCCCTCCCCCAACAGATGAGTTTTCTAACACTAACTCTATCCTGCCTAGAGCCTCACCAAGAGTCTTCATTGAAAAGAGATCTTAGAGATCCAACTTGGGACTTGATCTCCCAAAAACTGCTTTGAAGAGAACTGTCTCTAAGACTAGAACTTACTGGGAAGATAAAGTGACCAGGAACAGGGCTGGGCCTTTTGCAATCAGAAAATTCATCCATCCATCAGATTCTGCTTTTTAAAAGAAATCTGTTGCCAGCACCCAGACAGAGGGGCACCTTCAGCAGGGCACTAAGCGCCCTGCCAATCAAACCATTCCATGGGCAAGGAAACATGTGGGGCCTGGTTTCCTATTTCACCTCACCCCCTCCCTGCCCCATGCAGATTAACTGATACCCAGTAATACAGTCTGAGCTCATACTGGAATCATCTGTACATTAGGGGCATTATTTCAGATCTCCCTCCTCTATCGAGTGCCTGTTTTCCAGCAACCTTTAGACACAAAGTACCTTTGAGACTCTACCCATCACCCAAGCCCTGCATTCTCAAGAAAGCAAGCTAACAGATATAAAGAAAGAAGCCCTTTCCTTGTCTTCTGGGGAGTTCTCCAGGCAAAAAAAAAGAAAGTTTCATGCCGGATCAGCAAGAGAACAACTCTAGTAGCTCTTCAGGCTTTTTGTACTTCATTGGCACAACAAGGCAGATTGCATAGGGTAGGATGGTTTGGTGGGAAAGCCAAGCAAAAAACAGAAGCTTTGAAGAGACAGAAGGATCACAAAGGAAAACCAATAAGGAACTTCCCTCCTCCCAAGTAGGTAGATATGATACTTCCTTCTCAATAAAAGAGCTTTCTGCATCTACCATTTTTTACATGAAGCCTCTCTCCCCATCTGCAGAGGTTCTACAGATCAGGCAGCCTCTGACAGCTGAATCCTGAAGACAGCTGCATTTAAATTTGGTTAGAGTTCTTGGGTGTTACTCATTGGTATAGTCTCCCACCTGCTTCAACAGGACTGAGATTTCATTCTAGGTATTCTCACCTGCCACACCTCACCTACTGGAGCATGTCTTATCAGGGCAAACTCAAAATGTAAGCCATGCTTTCTGCATGTTCCACCCAAATCACAACCTCCTCATGTCCAGCAAGGGATAAAAAGGGGAAAGAAAGCAAGCCTAAGATCCTGGGAAATCAAAAGATCCTTTCTGGACACAACCTGTGCTACTACAACTGTTATATGAGACAGTTAATTGGAAAAAGCATTGTGACATCAGGCCACAGAAGCCTGCCAAAAGCAGTCTTCTGCCTTCCTTTTCAGGGCCAGTGTCCTTGGTTCTTTCTCCTTGATGGGCTGCAAGTTCTTTAGCAAAGCCTTTGGTTTACTGGCATACAAATCTCTCTTTTGCCCTGTAGCAGGCACGGAATAAGCATCAGCAAGCCTGGCTACCAACAGCTATGGTCATGCTGGCCCTGTGAGATCAGGAATACAGCCCAGCCTCCTTGGACTGTGCAGCCAGAGGGGAGCAGATCTTTGCTCTGACGCAAGGTTTAATCAGGGAAACTTTGCAAAGATGGATGTGGGTGAACACCAGTGAGATAAATGAAGCAAGCCAAGAACTACTTGCAGAAGCGACATCTCATGGCAACACAGCAAGTCAGTGGCAAACCCTCCCCTAGCGCAAGGGAGTTTGGATGTCCAAAGTAAACTCTGCCAGGTCCTGGAACAAAGCCTTCCCCTTTGGTTAGGGACAGAGAGGGAGAAAAGGGGATGCCTTGGTTTGTTGGTGCCTCAGAGTAAAAACATGAAAAAATACTACAGCCTATTCATGTCACAGAACACAGACACCTCATTTTGCCTATCTTTGTAATGAAAAGGGAGTAAGAGGCCACCACTCCTGTAGGATAGGAACTTCCTACATTCCGTCTAAGTCTGGAAAGGGAAAAGTAAGTTCATTGCCTTCCACTCCTCTACACACAAAAAAGTTCTTGAGGAAAAACTTCTCTTTCCAATGTCAATTTTACAATTTATCTCCTCAGATGTGCCTATTAATCTGTATGCCTGCACAGCCAATACCCCCTTTCCACTCTGAATGTCTGTCTTACCTGCTGGAGGAAAGCAAAGAGCTTGATCCTGCAACAAGAACTCTCACTGCCAGCCAAGCAACAAAACCCCAATTCATTTGGTCCCCAAACTCAACTGCCTCCTGGAACCTTGCAGAGGAGTTACCCTTGCAGCAGGATTGCATCAAGTCACCAAGACACTGTTTTAGTTTGTTCAAAGCAGAAATGTTTGTGCAGACTGACACATCCAGAAACAGGATGCTCTTTGAGCAAAATGAGGACTATGGAAATTGGCGAGATTTTTTAAAATGTCAAACTTAGAAGATAAAAATTGATCACATAGCAGAAACATAAGTTTTACCAAGATGATGGATTATAGAAATCAAGGAAAAAAAAAAACACCTTCAAACCCTTACTGGCAAAGTTTAAAAAAAGCTTGCAAACACTAGGGACTCTCCAATTTACAGGAGGCATTACAGTTTTACTCCATTTTAAGAAGTTTAGAATTATTAAAGGTTCAGAGCTCAACATCTCTGTCTGAAAATCCTTCAGCTAACTACAGGATAAACAAAGTGTGACTTCCAGCCTAAATCTCCTAATTGTTAGTTGCAAATGATGATATACGCATTAGCAATGGTTGCATGGGTCCATTCTACTAGGTGAGTTCCTCTGGACAGAGGCATCAACTTATTTGATACATTTCACTGGACTGTGGGCAAATTATTGTTAAGTATTGTAGCTGAGGCTACCTTTGAATAGAGGGAGTGGTTAAAAGGGTGCACAGCACATTTGCAAAGTCAACCATTCTGCCCCATATTTCCTGTGGAACTGAGAAAGTGTCTTCCAAAAATAGCCAATAGTTTTGCTGAAAGGCTGAAAGCAAACAGTACTTCTGAAGGAATATCTTACATACTTTACATAATAGCCATCTCAGAAGGGAAAAAAGGATGTGTACAGTGTTTCAGTGTGAATTCTGCATTGAACAAAAAGACATCATTCTTTGCTTAACACAAGGCTTAAATTCACCATGAAGGAAACTGCTGAAGTGAAAGCCTCAGGGCTCAAGTTGGGATGGATAGACCACTCTGAAGAGAAGAATTTTTATCCTAGATTCAACTCGAAAGAGGATACATAAAAGGAACACTGTCAGCTTGTTTAAGCTTCAAATTATACTTGCCTCAAAAAGGAAAGTTCAACCCCATTCAGCATCCCTTCACCAAAATCTAATTCATTTTTAAGTGCTTGCTTTGTTGTCCTGCCAGATATACCTCTGCACACTTCTATTTACCCTTTTTTTATTATTATTATTTGTTAAACTTCTGGCCCTCATCTCCAAACACATGGTTTACCCTTCCTGCTAAACATAGCAACATGTATCATAGTTTAAAACAAAATACTACAAGACTAACACCAGTATAGTGGTATAACCACTGATACCTTCCTCTTGACTTGGTATTCAGCTGTATCTTTCCTCATGAGCTGAAAGTTCATTCATATGCTTGGCTCAGTGAAAGTTTGTCCCTTAGAGACAAGGGTAAAACACCTAACACTCCATGAAAGAGGAACTGTTAGCGATGAAGCTGCAGCAGTACGAGAGGGCCAGTCAGACAAAGAAGTAGGCAAGCAATGCCTTTTTTTTTTTCTTTTTTGAGAGCCCAGAGAGCAAAGTTGTTTTGTTTGCATTAGGGTAACAACAGCCAAAGGGCCCAGAATTTGTGTTAGTGTATTAAGCAAGGGTTTGGGTTTTGTTTTTCTTTTCTCCACAGAGGGAAAAGGAGCTGTGCAGTTTCCTGTATTAAGAGACAAACAACTAATTTCATACCATGCAAGTTACCCGCAATACAGAGCTAAACTCTCTATTATTGTTGTTGTTCCCACATCCCCAATCACCACCGGGAAATAAGCAGGGAAGTGAACTGGATCTCTAGTTGAGAGAAATTTGTGGAAAACTCTCTCCGTCGGAAAAGAACCTGCGTGTGTTCAGATAAGAAGCTGAGGAAGGGCCTGGCAGGCCGCACTTGGCTCCAAGCTGCGCCAATAAATACAATAACTTCACCAGCAGGCAAAGGAGCTCAGCCTTTATCACCTACCTTAATATTAACTAAAAATATGATTGCCATCTGGTGGCTAACACAGAATGAGTTTAGCATCTATGATGAGTTCAGGGTAAACCAGATCCCAGGAGACAGATTCCCTGTCCTGTCCCCTCCTGGAACTGCAGCAAGGGGAAAAACCACAGATGT
>NW_010539392.1:285-1158 GCF_000687285.1 Phaethon lepturus | reverse complement strand
CGGGTGGGGGGACCCAAGCCAGGACCTTGTTGCTGCAGCCAGTTCCATACTGAATCTATTCACTTGGGGTTTTGTTCCAAGCTGGCAGGCATGCTTCAAAGCATGCTTCTAGTCTCTGTAAATGAGCTTAAATTAGTGAAAGCAGCACATGCAAAATTAGGCCCAACAGGTTTGGGTTGCCATTCTGACCCAGAAGCATTTTGTAAGTGTCGGCAATTGGTACAAGGCTCCAGCCAGCGCTGCATCCAACCCCAAACCTCCTAGATTAAATCTAGCTGCTAAAGATAACTCCCAGGGAACAAGAGCAGCAGTGGGCAGATCTGTTCACCCTCCCTCCCTCGGAGATGCACCAGTCCTTATTCAGTCAATGTCATCTCACAGCAAATCACTGAAAACCAAGATGAGTGTGCCCGAGATAAAAGCAGCTGATCAATGTCCCTGCGTAAAACGTCCGATAATCCCCACACAGAGCAAGCATCTGGCATCAGATGCAGCATGCCAGACATATGAACATGAAAAGTATCTATTGCATATTCCTGGCAGCGTTTGCTGGCACAGAGGTGGGTGGAGAGCAGCGAAAGGGCTCCCGGGATTCAAAAAAACACCCCTCCCTCCCCAGACACCGGCACAATCTTCAAAGACAGTACGGTTTTTGCCTTACCACCATTCCAAAATCTGGAGCTCAAGGTCAGTAAAGCAAGTAGCGAATATCATGCTACGCCGTTCAAAGACAAGGAAGCAAGTGTCCATCTCCTTTTCCTCACCGTCTTTGAGGTTAGGTATTTAGCGCTATCGCAAAATACAGTACTGCTCTTGAAACTGCCGCATAAAGCACAACCTCAATACCACAGAAAAAAGGTCTCCTCCTGCTGA
>NW_010539392.1:0-265 GCF_000687285.1 Phaethon lepturus | reverse complement strand
CTGAAACAATAAGCATCTACGTATTTAAAACAAACGTGCGGCGCTCTGTCCTCCCTCTCCTCTCCCAGATGAATCCGATGCCATGTTTCTGCTTATCCTGAGCGTGCAGGCGGACGGCAAACCCTTGCAGCTCAGAGCTGCGAAATTTTGCGTTCTCAGAATGCAAAGGGGCCCTAAACCCGCAGGCAGAGAAGGCAGCTGCCAGCCCCCCGGGGAGGCGGGGGGCAGGGGCGCCGCTGCACCCGCTGCGAGACGCATCCCCGCT
>NW_010539391.1:0-2574 GCF_000687285.1 Phaethon lepturus | reverse complement strand
GTTTTTGGTTTTCACTTTCGACTGATGACGGGGGTGAAAAGCACCCACGACATTCACCACCACCTAAAAAGCTGCCGAAGGGAAACCGGGCAGACTCGTACGGATTCTCCGGCAGTTTCTTAGAGGCCTCCGGTTATTTTTTGAGCGGTGTAAAGGCTGCGGGTCTCCAGGGGAAGTCGTTGCAATCAATACCCCAAATGAGACAGAGTCCCAAGGAGGAGCGGCAGGGGACATGGTTTAGGGGACACGGTGGCGCTGGATTAATGGTTGGACTTGATGATCTTGAAGGTCCTTTCCAACCTCAGTGATTCTGTGGGGAAGGTCCTCGCAGCGTGTGACTCGATATTGCTGTAACGGGAACAGGAGAGAACTCGGGCTGGCACCCACCCGCTGCTTCTTCAAGGCTGCTGTCACTGAAGACGTTAACCATCCACAACACCCAGCCAGCAAACAGCTACAGTGGGCGAGGACAAACCCACCCGCTCTACCGCTTTCTGTAGGCAAACACTCAATAAAACCCAAATTTTGGCCCAAAGGTAGCAATAATGAGGCGGGCAAGAGAAAGACCAGAACAAGCACTGTGTTCATGCTACCGTCCTGGAGAAATTTGGAAGGATTTGGCGTCAAACCTGTTTCGTTGAAGACAACGCTGCCACGCTGAGACCTGTGCTGAGGGGTTGCTGACAATCCTGCCTTGAAGAAACTCTTTGCTTTTGAAGGCATTTCATTTCCTACACATGGAGCCACCGAGAATTCTGCATTTCTTCCTGTGAATCAAATGCTTCAAAAACAAACTAAAATTCAGGCTAAAAAGACCAGGCGTAACTCAATCCACTCTTCTAGTTCGGTTACATCTGTCCTGCTGGCTCGCGGTCTATAAATCTCTTACTAAACATGGGCATGAATCATTTTTTGGACTTTGTTTCCATTAAAGCATTAGCACAAATTCAATGAAACTAAACAAAAACGACCGAAGATTTAGGCCTTTCAGTGCCACCTCAATTCAGCAGATAGCAATCGGTTATGTAAAGAAGCGGGACACAAGAGACACTTTGGTCCCATGTTTTCAAAGAGAGCCAGTCTGTTTGGCCTTTATGCTCTGCAGAACAGGATAGTATTCGCTTCTAATTAATTTGTATCTTCGGAGGGCAGCGGCTCCTTCCCTTTGAATGAAAGGGCAAACAATGTGAGGTATTGTTTAATACGGTTTTGTTCTTAACCAAGGAGCCTACCAGCTAGCGGAGAGGGGCAGGAAATCATTACGGAGGAAGCAATGAGAGCTGCCAGCCAAACACTGGTATGTTTTATTTATTCAGAGATATGCTTTCATCTCAAACTTACATGGACGCTGCAGCTTGCAACAAGCGGTTTAGAACGGGAAATATCCCGAGCTTTCTGGCTGAAGCAGCAGCCTCCAACCTACTCACTGGTCCACGTTCAGAGGAAAGCTGGAGTCATGGGAATTACCGTGCTCCACGGCTCCAGGCTTTGCGTGACATGGGGGCATGTGTCCTCCCTCTCCCTAAAACGTACCGGCTGGCTTAGAGGTCCGTCACACCACTCTCTTGCTGAGCCTACGATGGTTTTGGCGACGCCAGAATGGTTGCGCACCCCACCCAAGATGCCCAGCACTGGAGACGCTGAGCCCACGTGGCTCCTGTTGGCCTTCACCTGTGACGGGCAACAAGCTGCTCGGGCAACGACCAGGCTGTGGCAGCACTGGGAACTGTGCTGGCCACATACCACTTACTTCCTTAGTTCCCAAAAATCCAAACATCAGGGCTTAAAATTATTCATGAACCCCCAATTCCCACCAGTCTGGGTTCTCCTCTCCACCATTTACTGGATATAAACTTCAACATACTCCTGTGGGTAAGGAAAAACTACTTCTGTTGTAGGAATGGGATTTTGAGATACAGAAATATCCGAGTGATGGACCCTCACCCAAACGTTGAGGTTTACAGAGCCTCAACACGGAACCACAAGTCACGAGCCCCGGTCTGCCGCACCGGCTACAAAACCATCTCCATCTCCAGTCACCACATATGAAACATGTAGATAATTCTCCCCTGTTCTCTACATGGCGAGAAGTTTCTTTTCAAACAGCAATACTTTACGAACATTTTTATCCCATTAGCCTATTTTCCACTGGCAGTGAGATTACCCCAAAAATAGCATCCCGGCCACAGCCCCGGCATCGCCAGCATCTGCCTGCTTATGTAAACCTGTACCGCAGAGGACACACGCACGCACCGCAGGACAGATATATGATACAGTCCCAACCGGGACAGTCTGTGTTTTACAAATAGTACATTTATAACAACGCACTGGAATGTAGAGATTTGATTTGTGACCTATTTATACAGGGAGGTAATCTGGAATTAGTATTGGAAAAATCTTACTGGTTTATAAATACCCCTATCTTGCCTTTGCTTCAGATCTCAGCCAGGAGTGAAACATCTGCCAGCCTAAAATTAAACATCTGTGTGTTACAGCGAGGAAACCGGGAGTTTAACGCCAAAAAAGGGCAGAGGCTGCACGCCCGCGGCGCGGGGCTCTGCCTCCGGCCCCTCC
>NW_010539390.1:0-9830 GCF_000687285.1 Phaethon lepturus | reverse complement strand
GCCCTCGGCGCCGCCGAAGGAGAAGCCGTCACCGAAGGGTATTTTTAACATCACCTCGGTAAAACGTAAAGGCTAAAAATCTCTTGGCAGACAGAGAGCTATTCTTCTCTTTCTGATGAAGAAACTATTTCCTTGTACATCTGGTTCATATTTTTCTTTAGGTTTCTGCCAGAAACAATTCTGAAAACAAAACGCAGAGCTGAGCAGAGTGAATTTATACATTCCTGAAGGATTCCTTCACCACTCCTCTCCAACCCAAACCTACCAGTCCTCCTTACAAACCTTTTTTTTTTCCTTTTTCATTTCTTTTTAATTAGTTTTCTTTTTGAAATGTGAAAACATATGGCCTGATTAGCTCTGGAACACTGCTGCCTGCATCGTATAAAATGATCTACATTTAGAGAATAATTACAGCAAATAGGACGAGAAAAATACTCCATCGCAGAAAGTGTATTTTTTTTTCCTAATTGTTTAAGCCTATTATCTCTCCAGTCAGATTTGTCTGGAAAGCTTTATTAATGACTATGTGACACGAGCCTTGTGCTGGGGCCTTGTGGCTCAGAGATGTTGTGTTTTTCTTTGAAATCCAGGTTTTGGACTGGAAAAGGGGAAGCGACAGCGTGTGGTGTTCAAGGCCGTGTTCGGCTGCACGCATCCCACTTCGGTCTGCTGCTGCTGAACGTATGCGGACAAATGGCCAGGGTGGCTTTTCTTTTGAATAGCTCAGTGGGTAGGGCTGTGGAGGAAAAAAAAAAAAAAAAGAAAAAAGAAAACAAGGAAAAAAAGACAAAGGAGAGCAATATCCTGGTCTCAGTCTACCTAAACCCCAGTGACTGGGAGGGAGGGGATGGGAAGGTCACGGGTGGGCGCACCCAAAGGCTGCCTGTATCACCTGTGAGATGGATGGCACCCACAGTGTTGTCATAGCACCAACTCCTGCTCCTGTGCCTGCTGCTGAGGGAGCGCAGCGGCCGAGAGCAGTGGTTTTACCTAATTGGGAACAGAGACCGTGCGTTGAGAAACGTGTAGCCCCAAATTATTTATGTCCCCTGTGGGAGCAGCACAGTTGCTGCTTTGCAGACAGCCTCCACTCCCTCACCAAGGCACCCAGGTGATGCCTGAGCTAAAAGACCTCTCATTTTGCAGGCAACAGTATGGAAATGTTTGCAAACATTCTATTGAGAAGGTTTGTGTTGTTGCTGTTTCCTCCTTTATGCAGAGCAAAAATATGTGTTGGGAGTAGGATTCCTTCTACCCCCTCCACAAATACCTCTCAGCTTTTAATTTCTCGCCTTAGTGATTTCAGGTGAGGATAGAAGAAAGTGAGTGGTGGTGGCTACGAGACGACCTGCAAACCATTCAGTCTGTCTTGTCTTGCTTTTTAACACGATACAGATCTTCATTCCAAGGCCCGTGCGAGTGCAGGGAGTCCCATTTGCAGCAGAAATGGGGTGGCTGTGGCTCTGAAGAGGAGGACACCTCTTCTCAGCTGCTGCGTAAGCTCGTGCGGGGCTACGAGAGGAGGGACGTGGTTTCTGGCAGGGTTATGAACCAGAGCCTGCTGCCTTCCCTGCAGAGAGTTGCTTGCTTTCACTCCAGTAATTGCTGGTTGCTTGGAAATGCTCCTGCTAAAAGACCAAAATGACTGATTACAAAAATTGGAAAGGATTAAAATCTCTAAAACAATGCAAAGGGAAGAAAATAGATGAGCTAGCAAGGGAATGGGCTTATCACTTCTTGAGCAAACAAACAAGTGAAAGCTAATTTTCCGAGCCAGCAAATGAATGATTAATGAACCAATGCATGATTAACCCTTCACCACAAGCTCACCTATTCCGGGTAACCACTTTGCACGGCTATTCCTGTTTCACATTGGAATAAAGACACAGTTTGATGGTCATAAATCTGCTGCTCAGGCTGTATTTCAAAGGGCTTCGACGTAGTAGGTATACCTGGGGAAGGAAGAAAACATGGTTTAAAGACGTTCCAGATGTACAGTATTTGGGATGTGGTGTTGGTTTAAGAGCCACTCGTTTGCCTATCTCCCAGCATGGCAATAAACTAACCCCCTTGACATAGGCACAACATATTTTAAAATATGAACTTGTCTTTTTACTGCATTTTGTTAAATGATTAATTTGCCTTATATTAACTTAAAATGAGCTCATTAAAAGATTTCTTTTTTTCTTTGAAAGCACTGCTCATTATACTATCATTTTAAGTAATTAAATCAGAATAAATGGCTCTGTGAAGCTATTTTAATGTAACATCTAATTATATCTGACCTAGACACTGAACTATAATCATTAACTACATGAACTGTGTAATGTTCTGCAGACTCTTTAATAATTTATACACACTGAATTCAGCTGCGTGGAGTTGTAAGCTGAAGCCGTTAGATGCCACGCACCTGCAGTGGGTGTGGGACAGCTGATGGAGTTTGCTTGTCGGGCTGTTTCTAGCCTTGCCTCGTCTCCCGGTGGGTTTTCCCTGTGGAGTTGTGCCGGCTGCAGGCTCAGTTCGACCTGGCTGGGGTTGCTGCTCCTTTGTTGTGTGCGTGGGGATCAAGCATGCGTGTCTCGGGCACACGTGTGGTTTGAGGTTTTCTTCTGTAGGATGCTCTAGTTAAGGTAACATGTTTATACCACATGTATTTAAACTCTGTTAGACTGTAACTTGGACGTTTTCATGCGAGTGGCCAGGCTTTGGCTTTTGCCGTATTAAATTCTACTGTTGTAAAACTTGCTGTTTGCCTTCTGTGGAGGGTCAGTCCATGCGTCCATTTTAAACAAATTGTTCTGATCTGTTTGCAAATATAGCTTCCAGATTCACGTTCCCTGAAAGACTCGCTCAAGTTAGATTTATTCCTGAAAATAAGTTTGTCTGGGGAAGGAAAAGTTTGCTTGGAGGAGTTTTAACCTTTCCCCAATTCAGACAAAAAAGGGATGGGCTGGATGCTGCCATTGCAATAGAGGGTTCATCCATCTTCCCTGCAACGCTGATGGGCTCGATGCCTCGTGGCAAGGGAACAGACGTACCATGTTGTAGCATATCCAAAAATTGCTGGTGCCACCTATTGGTGGAAAGCCGCAGATGATAACGCGACTCGTGGATTATTATGCCCTCTCCTTATCATTCCCTGGCTGACAGGTGGGTCGAACCAGTTTTACTGTTAGTTTTAGTATCAGTTACCATTGGCAAACATGGTTTGCATTCCTTGTGTATCTTGGGCGTGATTCGCAAACAAGCGGGTTCGCTGCGGGCAGGCAGCTGCTGGTGGACACGTGTAGCCCCGGGGACGTGTGCGTGGAGGGGGCGGGTGGGCAGACCCCCTCCCCGAGAGCCGGGGAGGGCAGACCTAAAAGCCAGGCTTGTGTAAACGGTGCTACTGGATGTTCATCCCCTCGGCTTCCGATGAACGTTGGGTGTTCCCATAGCGTTGGCCATGGCCGCAAGTCGGGGTGCGGAGGGAGAGGCGGCGTGGCGTGTAACTTAGGCGTGGTGATGCAGCGCTGCTTTGGGGGCCTCCTTGCTCCAGCCGGGAGGGCGTCGCTGGGCGCAGCGACGGGACATTCCACCAAGCAAAGGAGGCGCGGGTACGGATGCAAAGGCTTTGCTGTGTAGCCTTTGCTGTGTGGATTTTCCAGCCTCGGGGGATTTTCCAGCCTTGCGAGGGAGGGCTGAATCCCTGCCTAGCGCCCTGCTTCCTGCTGTCTTGTTGCAGGAGACCTTTAGCCAGGCCCTGATAGGCAACAAAAAGCCCTGCTGGCCTCCTGCCTGGTATGCTTAAGCAGTTTTATAGCTGTCATATAGAGCAGCCCTATATTAGCATCAGGTTTAATACTCCCGGGAAACATCCAGCCACAGTACTGACATCATGGACTAAAGGCTCCAAAGGTTCACTTGCTTAAGTGGCTATTTGTAACAGAGTCTTTTAATAAAATCTCATTAAAGGAGAGCTCCTGCCCAAGCCCGGTTCCTGAGATTGCTGGAACGGAGCACCAAGGCCAGCCTCGCGAGCTGCTGCAAGAGGCACGGGGGAGTAAACGGGTCCCTGCAAGGACCCAGTTAGGGCTGGAGAGAAGTGCCTGGCACTTGTCCATGCCGCTCCTGCCCAGACCCAGAGGAGTGAAAGGGCTTTGTAGAAAGCAGAGCGGAGGATGAGCAGTGTAGAGGGAAAGGGCGAGAGATGCTCCCAGATCTAGTTGAAGATGTCTCTGCTCATGGCGGGGGGTTGGACTAGATGACCTTTAAAGCACCCTTCCAACTCAAACTATTCTGTGATTCTGTTGCATGGGGACCACCCTGGCCGGGAAGGACTGGTGAGAGACAAGATGGGCTCAGACTCGTCTCCACGGTTTTTCCTCCCCACAAGCTCCAAAATGCTGGTTACTTCAGCCCTTAAGCAAGGGGCAGAGGATGCAGGTTGCTCTTCAGTTAAGATGCCGGGAGGTTGGTGCTCCCAGGGCTTTCTTTATATTTTCTGTTGCAGCTTGGATGAATTTTTTTTTTTTTTACCATATGCTTGAAGAATAATCTGAATTCCAGGGAAGAGTTTTCTAAACGCTTGTCTCCTCTGTAATTTTTCTGTCATGCCATAGAGAGGAGCTGCTTGAAAGACTTCAGCAAATAAATTTTTCTCTACTTCAATCCTATGGGTTTTCCGTTGTTTTTTTTTTTAATACCTAAAGAATTACTCTTTGATGTGAAAATTATATGCACTTAGAGATATGTTAATATGAAAATGATTGGAGAAACGTTGAACAGGGAGAACAGCTCATTTGTAGGCACCCTCCTTCACCACCTGCATCTCTGACAACCTCAGTCCCTTCCTTCCATACACAGTTCTCCATCTAAAGCCACGTTGTTTACATTGTAAAAGCTACTCCTCTTTTAAATTGGTTCAAAACCAGATCCTTTGTGTTTGTATTGGGTGATCTTTTTTTTTTTTTTTTCCTTCTTTTCCAAAAGTGAAGGATTTTATGGCCTTTCTGTGGCTTTGTCAGAAAAATGGTGGTGAGGTTCCTGCTTAGGAGATGCTTAAGGACCAGCAGTGTTTTCCCAGACCGGACTTGGGCTTTGCGCCCATGACAAAGCCATCACCGATCGCGGCAGAGATGAAGCTTCTCAGCAGATCTTCCTGATCCTTAGTGCTAGAAGTGGTCCCCAGCCCCCCTGCTTTAGGTTTTGCACAGATTAAAAACTTGCTGCTGACTATGAAGCCTGCCTGGGCTGGCCACTGGTTTTGAGGGGATACAGCATGTTCCCGTGTCTGTCTGCTTTCAGAGGTGTTTTGCCTGTAATTCTTTACATATGCGAAATGAGATAAGTCAGTGAAAAAAGGATGGTTGTAGAGTAGCAGCCAGGATTGTATCTTCATGTTTTCTTTCCTTGCTGGCTTCAAAAGCAGAATTTGAAGTCAACAAAGGCAGAGCTGGTATCATCGCAGCTGAGGATGATTTTGTTTTCAGCGGTGCCCTGCTGCGTGCCCGCTGTGCTGGCGGAGATAGGGAGAGCTCTTGCAGAAGCCTGAAAAGCAGGAGACGTGTTTTTTCTGAGAAGCAGGATGATGCCTACCAAGTGCTACGGCCTAACGCGGCTCTGCTGTAATGCTCCGCTCCTTTAGCGTCCCGATTGCGCGTGGTTAGCCGCTCGCGGCTGCGGTGCCGGTGGTGTCGCCGGCTGACGTCAGGGCGGCAGCTCCTCGTGCAGCGGGGTGCTGCTTGGTGCCGTTAACGCAGAAGTTGGAGAAACTGCAGGTTCCTTTCAGCGACAAACATGGGGCTAAACTTAAAACTTCCACTGAGCAGCTTCTGCCTGCGCTTACAATCTGAAGCGGGCAGGGAAGGCATCCTTTCCGCAACTAACTGTAATTCCCCCACTGGGGAATAGCCTGAATTTCTTTTAGTGGCATTCTTGGTAGGTAATTCGGCTCTGGGCTGTCAGTGTAAGGCAGAGGCTGCGGTCGCAGCCTTAGCTCGTGCTGCCGTCCCTCGGTGTGCTTTCCCGGCTCACCCCGCGGGGAGCCCTCCCTCGCCCTGGTGCTGTCCCGAGGTGCCCTTCCCACATGTGGGTGGTGACCGGCAGCCTCCTGCACATCCCAGCCTCCTGGAAACCCTTGTCCTTGTGTTGTCTTTCCCCTGCCGTTGGGGTCTGAAGGAAGGGGGAAATGTTCTTCTTGTGTCTTTCTTTCTCCTGCTTGTTTCTCCAAATGTCTGTCTGTTAAACCACAGGCAGTCATGCTCAGAAAAAAACCCCTCAAACCAGACCAATATATTGAGTTTCCAACTGTTTTACAGGGCTGCTCCAAATCCATTGGTTGCATTAATCAATTAAAAGAACTTTGACTTCAAGAGTTTACACCCAAATTCCACCAAAACTCACAAATCCCAGATCATGTCTGTTGCATTTACTTGTGTATTATTTGGTTCCAGATCTCTTCTAATTGAGAGGCATTAAAAATACCCATGAAATTTAAAATATACATTACAAGAGGTGTAGTACACACGGCAATGAAGAAAACCTGAACATAAGACGTAGGCACGCACGTGCACCCATCACATCTGTTCAAAGGGAAACCACTACCGAGCGCTGTAGGATTGGTGACCGATGCTCAAAATTACGTTACACATTCATCCGAGTCCAGCAAAAGCTGAAATCCGGTATTTTGGGGTGGAGGCGCTCTTCATGCCTGGTTTCCATTGGAAACTTGCTCCATGCTTGTTTTGTTTCTGGCAGAAGCACAGTGGGCTCTCCGTTTGCTTCGGCCCTCGTCCTGTGCTACAGTTCAGATCCCTAGCCTGCAGCTTGGGCTTTGGTTTGCATTAGTGTTAAACAGATTGTTTAATCTAAAACTTGCATGCAAATTTGAGGGCTTGGGTATAGGCAAAAATGTTCTGCGTTCAGACCTAAATGCACATCACTTGGAGGCACACGGGCAACGTTTTAACCTTGCCGATGGGCAGAGGCAGACGAGCAGGTGAATTTTCCCTGCTAGCAAGGTCAGCTTTGAATGGGCTGGGCTTATCTGGGGGTAAATAACATCCTAGTGTAAGGCACTGGAGAAACAAGCCCTATCTGCGAAGCCTTATGGTAAATAAATCAGGTGTAACAAGCGCTGACTTTCCCATAAATGTGCCAAACTACAAAGCATGTTTGCGTGGGGTTGTATGACCGGTTTTGAAAGTTCAGTGTTAGCTGTCGCGTGTAAGCAGTTTTGATCCTAGGATGCTTGGGTTTCACCTGGGAATGGAGATGTTCTGGCTCTAGAGAGGCTGTTAAGGGAAAGATATTTTAAATGTCGAAGATGTGTGTGTTGTATTTAAAACTGTAGGTACTTGGAGCCTGGTACCTGTGCAGCAATGAATCAAAATAAATAAATGCAAATGCCCAGAAGAACAAAAGGAATATTAAATAGATAATACCCTCTTTGCTGGGAAGCAGCAAAGTTTCAGAGTCCATAAATAAAACCTGCTGATCTAATAAATGTTCTAGAGATAACTGGAAAAAATACTGAAATGGTCATTTGGTTGTAAGGGAGCATATTTCACTTTTGCCTAGGAAAAGGACTTGAAGCTTCTGCAGTCGAGTTGATTCATAGCCCTTTGTAATGTCCCAGTTATCCCCAATTGCAGCAGGTTTCATGCAGCAAGTACTACAGTATGTCAATGTCTAGTTAATATTTTAAGGAGAACAGAGAACAACCAGATTGTAGTATGCTGATTTTTTTTTTTTTTTCTTTTCCCCCCGTGTTTTTTAGGAAACAGGCTACTGATAAGAGTAGAAGCCCAGACAGAAACGACTGCTTGATGTGCTAATCGTCTGAAGAAGATGCGAATTCCTTTGAACCTGCCAGGAAGAGAAGAACAGGAGAGGTGAGTGCCGGCCCGGCAGCGCGGGTGGTGAATGGATGGTCTGAACGCGTGCCAGGACGGAGCAAGCAATATGAGCCTCTGTGGGGCTGCAACTAAAACGCTGGGCCGAACTGCTGTAAACTGCCCACGTTTTTGCTGCTTGGTAAGTTCTGATCTGCGTAGGAAAATTGGAAAGTTTTGGGTTGAGCACCCCTTTTATGTTGGGAGTTTCTTCTCATCTTGTAACCAACACAACCTTCGTTCCTGTATTTCACAAAACCCCAAGAATCCTCCCGGTGTGCCGGGACAGACAGTAAGAGCCCGTTGCTGCCCAGATTGTGCTGGCAGGGTCAGGTGTACTCTGCTCCCTGCGCAGCTTCCCCTTTGCTCAGCATCCTTTCTGCTCGCAGAGGACCACGTCCGAGGCCAGTGTCAGCCTGGACGAGGTGCGCGGCTTTATCGGTGAGAAACACGGATGCTGCTCGTGTGCTATTTCATCCAAAATCTGCCAGAAGCCCTGTGGGCTGGGTGCCACTGGGGAGGAAGGATGTGTGGAGTGTTTTGTTTGGGTTCTTTTTACGCTGAGCTGAAGGAAAGAAGGCTAAATTTGGTGTATGGTCTGTGCCGTCACCCATGAGGATATCCTCTCGGGAATCTATATCTACGCTGGCCCTAGTGTTTATCCAGAGAAGGAAGGTTGCCGGCGTCTCTTTAGGAGGATGTGTTTTTGTTGCATGAAGAGCAGCATGCAGTGCACATCTAGTGCCTTCACCCGTTGCCGAATTTGCCATCGGTGTGCTACAACGGCTGTACGACCTCCTGCTGCCTCTGTGCTCCTTTCCCGACACAGCTCGCCTAAGAATGCGCTTGGCTGAGTGATTAGAGGGGGGGAAAGCAGCAGAAGGGGGTGGATGGTGTCTAGCAGGAACAAGCGTTGTGTACCTACGGGTGTTTTCCTGCCTGTTGCAGGGAAAGGAGCCCTTTGGGGACGGAGGGAGGGGGCTGACAAGGGACCCGCTTGGCAGAGCTCGCCAGCTTGACGGGGACCTACGCTGGTCTGGGCGCTGCCGCTTCGCTCTGCGCTGCCGGGTTTCAAGGCTGTCTGTGTTTAACGTTCATGCTGTGCTCTCGAGTCAGCCGTGTCCGAACTGAAGATACTCCTCGGAAGTCTATATTAAGCAACATTAAAAGCTGAAGCGGGCTGCTCAGGCGTGTACTTTGATGGATTTTTCTGACCGTGCGTAGCATAACATACAGCAGGGAAAAAAGTCCCAGCCTTGGCTGATCTTCCCCCTTCGCTCCGAGCGTGTCTTGTGCTGTGAGCGACAGGGATGGTGTGGCTGAGATGAGCCCGTGCAGGCACCGACCTGCAGCCGTCCTGTGGACGCAAAAACTTCCATTAACCCTTCCCGATTGCCTTGTACCAACGGAAGACACATGGCTCGTGCCATCCCTTATACCTGGCAGATCTACACAGGGAACCTGGAGAAAGGGTATGGTTGAATAATAAATTACAGGCTGGAGAGGTAAAGTTACAGATTCTTTAATCCCTTGTAGCTAGATAATGTTGATTATCTTATTTGTAGTTATTTTGAACTTATTTTGGTAGAAGCGACACAAGGTCTTTCTATGGATTCTGCCTTTCTCTAAGTAATGGTGAAGAGCATGCTGACACTGTGTAAATGCAGTTTAACAGTATTTTAGGATCTTATTGGTGACTGAGGTGGGTTTTTAAAAAATATACAGTGGAGGAAAGTTTTTCCCTCAAAGAACTCAAGCGATGCGATTTCAGAGCTTTTCCAGAGCTGTTTGTTACAGTCAAATCTTGCTCAGGCATTGGTGGGGGGAGTTCGGGAGCTGGGCACCTGGAAAAGGCATTGGCGTGGAGACCAGCTGAGATAAGTGAGAAATTGTGAGGTGTTGGTTTTGGCAGGGCTATCCTGTGCTCTGCAGGGCTTTTCAGGACCTGTATTTCCA
>NW_010539389.1:0-17590 GCF_000687285.1 Phaethon lepturus | reverse complement strand
AGGTCCGTTCCAACCTTAGTGATTCTGTGATGGCGATTGAGCTGTTTTTTTGTGTGCGTGGTTTTTTTGTGTGTTTTTTTTTTCTTCCCCATTTCTCTCTTATTTTCCCAGTCGGAATCTTACTTGGATTCCAGTGCGGAATCTTACTATGTCAGGCTGTATGTCTGTTACAAGAAGTGTTGCTGCTTTATACATTGTATTCCTCTCCCACCTCTAGAATTTCCTCCTTGCTTGTGTAAGGAAACTTCTGCATGCTTTCTGTAAAGATGCAGCAAGAAAACAGAATAGACCTAGGAGATGAAAGAGTGCATGAGATTAAAAAATAAATAAATAAAAAATGATTTCTTGTTGTGGTTGAATGCAAGGGCATAGGTTTGTGGTTTAAATCAGCAGAACTTCTACTGGTGGTTGTATATGGAAGTGGAGGTAGAACATCTCGGCAAAATTCCTTCTAAAATCAATGAACAAATACTGTTCCTCTGTCTTTGCTGAGCATATGTCAGCTGGAGCTATGGCTAGGACCTTTCAAAGGTTTTAGTTAAGGTAATTCAGTAGCTTGTTCCAGAGCATGTAATGTCTGCAATGAGACTGAGTTCAAGGTTTGTGTAGCCAATAGTTACACAGTTCCAGGATTAATTGTTGAAAGGGAAAAAGAAGGAAAAGGCAAGAAACAGAAGTAGAATTTATGAAAGCAGTTTACATAAAGTATTAAATTCAGAGCTAGTGTCAATATAAGTACAAAACAAAAAACTCAGCTGGACTAGAACATCTGAGACTGCCTGTTATTTCTCTTAAAGACTTCAGAATCACGTTAATCCAGTTGCCAGTAACAGGCAGTGTTTTTCCACTCGACGTTCATTTTAAACGGTTTTAACAGCTCTGGAAGTATTCATGAATTCAAGTTTCCTCACTCCCCTAATCATGTTGTCGTCTTAAAATTCACGTTTAATTAACCTCTTCACCCAAGGCATAAATCAATACTAAAATTCCAAATGCTAACCATACTGATAGTGATTTTCATTTGGACTAGTCTGCTGAAAATTAGAAATTAAGATGCCTGCCGGAAAGGAGCGAACTAGTTGTGTGGAGTGAAGCACAACTAACTTGTAAACTGTAATAATGAATGTAATTGGTTGGAATGGGAAATCCATTCATTAAGGTTCCAGGAAAGAAAGTGAGAACCAGACTAAGCAGCATTCAGGACAAAATTCATCTGAGTGACTGGACTCGTATTTAAGTACAGATTGCATGTGTGTTCTAGAAGTCCTGAGAGTCTCAGAAAGATACTTGAAGTAGCACTGGCAGAGCAAAAGAAGTTAGAATTATGTGAATTAGCCAATAGTATTATTTTCTCTTTCTTTTTATTACTGTCACCTCATAATGCTATAATGTATTTTTAGTATAGCAGCTCCTGGGAGCCTGGATGTGCAGATCTCTGTATGCTTGTATTGAAAGAGGCATGGGAGACACTATGTTAATAGGTAACCTGCACAAAAAGAATAGATTGTTGTTATTTTTCCTAGAGTTGGGGAGAAGTAGTACTCATGACCTTTATACAAATACTGTGGCACCCAACATAGAAGTGGTTGTAGTATATGTTACAGAGACTAAACAAGCTATTTATTTTTCATTTTGTTAGTGTATTTTTCAGGGTTTAATTCCTATTCAGAATTAAGGATAGGAGGAGCAGAAGAAAAGGGTCCCTACATTTTTATGCTTGAAGAATTTCTATGTGGTTCTGAATTTTTTCCCCTAAATAAATGTTTGCTGTTCAATAAAGAGATTTCTGTTCATAATTATTTTGCAAAAGACAAACTAATAAAATCCTAATGCTGTGAGCTTCAAATTGTCCTTGATCTGTGCTAAAGCTTGAGTACCCCCTGAAATAATAATGAATATTAATTGAATAAATAATAATAATCTAAGATTTAATAAGAGGATGAGGAAGTAGAATGAGGTGGTTTAGTGAGAGGTAATAGTTTTCATGACTACCTGCTGTAGTCAGTATTCTTTTTGCATGAAGAATTCATCTTTGTGTACTAAAAATGTAAGAGCTGTTTTCTGTGGTGGTGAATCAACTGTATTTTGCAAATGAGCTGTCAGCTCTGCAGTCTCCAAGCACTTAGTCTATGTTTCAGGAGGCTGTTCAGTTTTATCCCTACCTGTAAACATGTGAGGTGTGTATTGTCTTTACTTACAGCATGTACTTAGGAGTCTTCGTCAATCTGTGTCTTGAATAGCAGTGATAGAGAATGTATTGGAAGCAATTGTGCTTCCACAAGAGGTTATGTTTCATTCTGTCTCTCGAGGTTTTTCCTGCTTCAGTACAGTGGAATATGGTTTCCAGTTTAGTGACTAGGGAAAAGGAGTCTGTGTAGAATTTGACGTTATCTTACAGTAAGGGATCTAATTTCCCTCTGTCAGGTATTTATAGTAAGGACAATGTGTTACTGTGTTTTGAGGGTATGGAATATCTTTATTCTAGCATGCTAAAACAGAGTGCAAAGATGTAAGCAAAGGTTGTTGAATGTTAAATTCAACTGTAGTGTTGGTTTTGAATCTCATTTTTACTGGGAAGGCATAGGATACTCTCATAACAAAACTATATTACTGGAAAGCCATCTTGCTTTTAGATGGTAAAATCATATATATTTCGGGGATACTTCTGCAAAGACCTTGAGAACTCTATGGTCAGCTTTGTGTATCTTGTTTACAGATGTTATTTCAGGTGCATCTTTATATTTTGCAGTAAACACAAGTCCGCATACTTGAACCTTTAAACTAGTTGAATTACACACCTCATTTCACTGGAGTCTAGTGGTTGGTATATCTTCAACAGAACCATTAAATAAAGTCTTAGCTCAGCAAAGTATTTAACCATGTGGTTAAAGCTCATCACACTTTTAAGTTTCTTGATACTTGGGGACCTTCAGGCAAAATTATGCCTTCAGTTATATGCATGTTGCTTCCTTGGTTAAAATGGAATAGCTCAGGTGTAACAAAAAGCAGAATGGGACAAAAAGAAGGCCGTCTTGCAAGGTTTTGTCCAGTTGGCTTTTCCTTGAAATTGAGTGTTCTGGTACAAAAACTTGGGCAAGAATACAGGTTCAGACCCGTTATGTTATCTCTGCTTATTTTTAATGCTCAGGTTGGGCAGAATGTTATTCGGGCTTGTAATACAAAGTTGAGTTTGTGTAACTGAGTGAATAAAGAGTGGAGAAGGAAACCCAGCCCACTTCTTAATGTGTAAGCTAAGGGCATCTTAGCAGGAATCTGTGATAAATATGAAACCCCACAATGCTCTGTATTCAGAGACACTGTTCAGAGTGCAGCAATACTGTAGGCCAGTAAACTTCCTGTTCTGCCCTAATTGGCCAATGGCACTAATTAGTCCCGTGTTCTTTATTGCCTCTCTTCACATGCAGGAAGGTTCCATACCTATTTCCCTTCTGGTTTCCTTAGACTGAAAAAAAGACAGGTAGCGTTCAACAGCTTTTTGGCTGGAAGTTCTGAGTGTTTCTTAAGAGTCTGGGGAGTGGGATTTTCTGCTTTAAATAAAATGGCTGGTGCTGTTATGCCTGGGCTAAAAGCTACGTAATTTTAACTTCAAACCCTGCTAGAATCAATACAGTGTTGCTGTTGCATTAATCCCACAAAAAGAAAATACCTGAGGAACAGTGTCCTGCCTTTTAACCATCATCCCCTTTCCAGGACCTGTAAGATTATATGTAGGCTAAAGTCTCTATGCTACCATTCCAGTGCATAACAACAAGGTGCTACAGAGCTCCAGGAGCAGCAGTTAGAAGCTAGTTTCCCAGACCTGAGAAGTTATATTCTGTAATAGTCCATTTTGAAAGCGTTTCTTGCTGAAACAAGCTTGCTGTGTATGCTGCTCAGATATTGACTCTTTATTGCTTATATAAGCAGAGTGTTGTGGTTTAGCCCCAGCTGGAACCTAAGCACCATGCAACCGCTTGCTCACTCCCCCGCGGTGGGACGGGGGAGAGAATCGGCAGAGTAGAAGTGAGGAAGGTCATGGTTTGAGGTAAAGACAGTTTAATAACTAAAGCAAAAGCCACGCACGCGAGCAGAGCAAAACAAGGAATTCATTCACCACTCCCCGCGGGCAGGTGTTCAGCCATCTCCAGGGAAGCAGGGCTCCATCACACATTAACGGTTTCTTGGGAAAACAGACGCCATCACTCCAAACGTCCCTCCAGCCCCTCCTTCTTCTTCATCCCAACTTTATATACTGAGCATGACGCCATATGGTATGGAATATCCCTTTGGCCAGCCTGGGTCAGCTGTCCTGGCTGTGTCCCCTCCCAGCTTCCCGTGCACCCCCAGCCTTCTCACTGGCAGGCTAGCACGAGAAGCTGGACTGTCCTTGACTGCTCAGGAACAACTTGAAACATCAGCATGCTATCAATGTTTTCTCATCCCAAGTCCAAAACGTAGCCTCCCACTAGCTTCTGTGAAGAAAACTAACTCTATCCTGGCTGAAACCAGGACAGCAGAGTTACTTTGCTGTTCATGTTGAGACTTTTGTTGTTTTTCTTTTGTTTTAATTTGAATGTGAAAGCCTCCTGTTGCTTCTAGACTCACCCTAAAATTCTCTTGCTTCTTGATTTGTGTAAGGGGAGGCATTTTGATTATTTTTGCGGGTGAAAAATCCTGAACAGATGGCAGGTCAAAAAGGGGGAGAGGGGTAGCACTGATCAGTTGACTAGTACATCATACAATAGTTTGGGTTGGAAGGGGCCTTTTAAGGTCATCTCGTCCAACACCCCTGCAGTGAGCAGGGACATCTTCAGCTGGATCAGGTTGCTCAGAGCCCCATCCAACTTGACCTGGAATGTTTCAAGGGATGGGGCATCTACCACCTCTCTGGGCAACCTGTTCCATTAAGATCCATTTAGGAAAAAACCCTTAGAATGGAATTTGTTAGGAGGAGGCCTATATGTACTTGTAAATGAAGCTTTATTTCCCAGGGCCTAGGAGTCTTAAAAAAACAGGTTTGCACAAGTTTGGGGTCAGTAAGGTAGCAGTAAAGAAATCCCCATCATTCCTGTATTCTGCATGCAAAATATGTTTTAGAATCTTATCAGTGCTTCCCTTATGTGCTTGCAGCTGCAGAACTGCACGATGCACTCGCATATGATAGCCATTACTTCAGGCTCTTTCACCTTGTCACATCCCATTTATATACTGGGGTCTTTAATAGGATGACAGTCAGTCACTGAAGAGGGAAGGCCTTAGAAAATAAAGATTGAGGAAGTCAGAGATCATTAAAGCTGACACCACCTCACATGTTCATTAATTATGAATCTACTTGGAAGAGCTTTGTTAGACTGCGGGCAAGTGCACGTGGTACAATTTTTGAATGCACTTCACTCAACTCTTGGAAGATCTGAAATAGGGGAACCCAGAAAAGAAATTCAACCTGAGGGTATTTAAATTGAGATCTGCACTTGGCCCAGAATTTAGGTTTGCTTAAGGCTGAAATTTTTGCCAAGTGAGCTTTTTCTACAAACTGACCTCCAAGGTGCTTTCCTCTTGTAAAGGAGAATCTCTTTCTGTGTGGAAGAAGAGTTCTTTTTTTTTTCTGTGGGCCATGTCATCACAGTTGTATTGTGACTTCCCTAATAAAATACCAGCCAGTCCCCAATATTTTTTATGTAAGCAACTGTACATAAATGAATGCTTTGGTTGCCACATGTGGCAAAAACCTGGAGGAGGAGCTTTCTGTATTTACTGTGTTCCATATCACGTCTTTCCCCAGGGAATCTGCTGGTTGACAGCTGACTGCACATCACAGCAGATATCTGGGACAAATGGGGCCATGCTTACTCTTCACCTCCTCTCCTTATTTTTTGACTCTGTGTACTAATCTGGGCTACTTTCTCCCTCTCAAGTCCCATGTACCTTTTAAGCTTCAATTTTAATAGTTTGTGAAAGCTCCAGGAGACCCCAGGCTTCTATTGACAGGTTTTTTCCATAGCAGTGCATGTCCAGAGGAGCATTAGCAACAAGACCAAAGTCTCCTACAAATACAGATTAAAACTTCCTTTAAAAAGAAAGAAGCAAATAAAAGCAGGAAGAGGCTTGTGAAACCAGACCAAACTGGCCTTGAACTGGACTCTTGTTTTTAACAGTATATGAGCACTTCTGCTCCTGGAGACCTTTCAAGCTGGAGTCAAAACTTTGATGTTCTGTGTTTTTAGTGTCTTGGTTATGAATAAGTGAGTGTTGCTGATGGAGAGGGGGCAGATATTCTTACGAAAACAAACCTGAAACACCTCCATATCATGAAGAAACTGCCATTTTGTTTGATGACTGCTCTTCAGTGAATAATGGGATAAAGGAAGGATACTGGTGTGTATCCATACTTACTCCTGCATGTTGCCCTACACATTGTGCTGCTTTTGCTTCCAAAGGAATTGCACTCACAGCCTCGTCTTTTCTCTGCCTTCTCTTCATAGGTTTCTTCAGGACCTTTGGAGAAAAATTTCAGCCTGAAATGAATCATCTTCAACTTCTGTTGCTCCTGGAAGGGGGGCACCAGGCATCCCACAGACTGCACACTAGAAAATGTAAGTGAACAGGTCAAAACCACGTGATCCATCCTCCACTCATTCTAATCAGTGTTGTGCCACCAGATGCACTGTGTGTCAAACAATGATGCCTTTCTGACTTCCAGTGTCATGGTCATTATAAATAATAGCCTTGTAACTACCTTCTTTAAAGAAAAGCAGAAGCTGAAAAGTAACCAGGTGAAAACTGCAGGTAATGCGTGGGACAGATATTTCCATAAAATGAGGTATGGTGTTCCTGTGCTGTGTGGCTTGCATGCCCGCCAGCAAAGTGAAGGAAAGCAGGCTGAATGTGCACCCAGCCATAAGTCTTCTGTGCTTCCTAATAAACAAATGATTCTAGCATCTGTACAACCAGCTGATGAAGAACAAATTAAGTGGGACTTCAAGCGTGGAATTTTTCACGGTGCTAGTAATCAAAAAAAGATCCAAATTCAACAGCTTGAATTTTCAACAGGGGGTTCCTAGAATCAAACACTTAAAGAAATCATTGCAGTCGGGTTTTATGTCCAAGATAAATACCTAGCTTTGAAGAGATACTTAAGTTCACTTGTTTTTTTACTAGAGGGAGAGAAGCAACTTGGAGGAGTGTTGAGATGTTCCCTGCTTGGGTTTCTGCAAACTGCTAAGTGTGGAACTTCTGTGAAAATGAGGTAATTGGAGCTGAGGAATCATTTGTGTGCAGAGTTGCGTAAGTTTAGTTAAAGAGTATAGACACATTATTACTGTGGCAATGGTTGTAGCAGTGACTTATGTTAACCAGCTGACTTTACAATCAAGCTGTCTATAAGCACTTGAGACAAATCTTTGGCTGGCGACTGCCTTGCTGGTAATGAACAGCTGAGGGATGATAAGCTTCAGCAGTTGTAGATGGAGTCGTCTGAGGTGTTACCTGCTCATACAGTAAGGCATGATTAAAGTCAGTTAATTAACCTCACAAAAGATTTCATTGACATTTTACCTTAAGCTTATTTAACTTAAGAAGAACCAAATCAAGTCATCAGTTTGAACCAAATGTGTCTGCATCAGAGGTTTGCTTAGGTTTAACTAAAATGCTTGTGATAAAATGGCAGGAAGTTCTGTACAGGAAAGACATTCCTTTTTTTATAATCTTGGCTGTGATACAGCTGTTCTTATGTAACTTCTCCTGTCTTTCCTAAACTGAAATGTGAAAGCAGGACAGTGAGCCAGCACTGAGGAGCTAACACATCTCCTTGTCTTGACTCCTGCCAGTCAATTTCTACTTTCCTTATTCCTGCAAGGGCAGCTAGAAGAATCCCTGAAGCTTATTCCAAATACCAATCTGTAACATAAGCTAGGGAAGGGTAGACTTTCAAGGCTGCAGCTGCTGTCTGACCCTGGGTTGCTTAGTTAGTGACCTCAGCAACATGCACAGTCTCCACAGGCCTTGAGAAGGGAGCCTGTGGTTAGCTGCCATATGGTCTGGTTTGTTGGCCTAGTGTGCTGCTGCCAGGCCACTGAGATATCTAGAAATCATTTATGTGGTGCATGTCATAATGGCTCTTATGTTTCCACTCGCACGTTCTCAGTGATCTCCTCTTCATGTGTGTTGATGCTACAACTGCAGGGTTAAATATTTCTTGCCTTATAAGCAAAAAGCTTTCTTTCATACTGCTTTTTGCAGATCATTCTTCCATCCTTACTGCTACTGTCTCCTTAGAGCTAGTGTTATTTCAGATAGAAAAAAGAAATTCGTCTTCATGTAGTAACAGCTGACTCTGTACAACTTACGTAGCACCTTTTAGCTGAGGACTTTCGGAAACATTTAAAACATTGAACTCATTGTTATAAGCACTAGGGAGTCATGAAGTTTTTATTCTTCCTATATGAAAAGGTCAATTAAAGCGAACAGAGCAATTTGTCCAAAATCAAATAGTGAGTGACTGATTGAACTACAGTACAAAGCCCAAGGGCCTTGATTATCCATTGCGCGTGATATTTACTATAGTTGCTGTGTCACAAGATCTCTCTAGAGCTGGTGGTAGAACTTAGGAGTCCTGGTGCTGTCCTATCCCAAATAAGCAGTAAACTTAATGAAGTCTGGTTTCCATGTTCTTAAAATTGTACAGGTGCACAATATCAGTCTAAAGCACAGGCTTCCTTTAGCACATGGAATGTACTAGTGTTTGCCTCTGGGTTTGGACCAGCATTTAAAAAATATCAGTCTGTTACTCGGCTGGAATCTTTAGGGTGGTTCTGAAGTAGAAAAAGAGACAGAAAGAAAGAAAACCAGAGGGTGTAATTGGTAATTCTTGTAATCGTTTAATGATTTCTACAGGGAGGTGGTGGAGCATCTTAACCAGGGTGCATAGTGTAGTAAATAAATCTGGATTTAGTTTCATATATTGTCAACAATGTATCTGCTTGTTTGTAAGTGTTACACATCAAACTCAAAGGAAAAATACTCCACTGTTAAACATTCTTACATGTAATTGCATTTTGACTGCAGTAATATTATCACAGCATCTTTCAAGCTCCAATTAATGCAAACCTAATTCTCCCTTAATACCAGTACCAGGAGGATTTTACCTTAAGAACACACAGATTTATCTTGGAGCTCCTAGGTGATTTTCAAATACCTCTTGTACAATTTTTATACTGTGTGTATGTAGCTTATGGAATGGAACTATGCTGATGTAGACATCTACATCGATTTAAGGACCTGGCTTTACTGGTTGCTGTTGTTTACACTGCGCTTCCTTGCAGAATAGAATTGTGACTGATAGAGACAATTTTCATAATGCCGAATAATTAAAGACAGACTCTGAGAATTGACAGAGATTTGCTGACTTCTATTCTTAGATATTGCTGTTGTATCAAATACATATATAGAATTATTGACATTTCTATTTAACTACAGCCTTTGCCTCAGAATGGGACAGTACTAACTTTTAATTTACTTTTGATTGGAGGATGCAGTTGATAACCTTTCTTTTTATGGTGGACTTTTTTTTTCCTGAGGTATTTTAATATACTGTTACTGAGAATATAAAATTTAAATGTGCATGGTAGTCAGTGTAGAGTATTTCATCCATGTCTGAAGTTTCATTAATATCACAGAAGGTTTTTTTTATGGGTGCCCGTGAAATGAAAACAGGTATAAAATTTGTGTCTGCTTTAAAATTTTGTAAGTGAAGTTACACCAAACATTTAGTAGGTCGTTTTCTAATACTATAAAGCATAGTGACGGCAGGGAGGGATGATGGACTGACTTGAACTGCCTATGCAAAACTGGGGAGATCCTTATCAAGTAAGAGGCTTGTATACCTTTCAGGTAGGCCAGTTGAGAGACATGCTGAGAAAACACAGATCACTACTTACACTGTGTCTCCTGAGTCTGGAGGCCATCCAGAATCATATCAAGTTTCCTATTCAGAGCCCAAGTTTGTGAATTTCAGGCTGAGACAACATCTTGCATGCTAACCCTAGCAGAACCAGTTCTGAAATTTGAATCGGCATAACTCCATCCCTGTGCTGCTGTAACCAGGCTAACGAGTCACCTAAAGCAGGATTAATTTGCCTAGATGTATTCTAGCAGATTATCCCCATATAAAAAAATCCTCATTATTAATACTACCACTACATCCTAAGTTTGTACTTCTGCTTTTTCACAGACCTATCCAGTACCTTTCCTCAGGTATTGTCCTAGTAAGATAGCGGCATATAAGCTAATAAAAGTGCAGAGGGTCTCTCCTCATCAGTGTAGTTAATTGCTTTTGCGCACAGGCATTGCTGTATTCTGACAAATTAGTGTTTTTCATGTCAGCCTCTTTTCAGAAAGGGAAATGTCTGACAGTGAGGAGTTGTATGTATGCGCACAGACATGCACATGCACAAACAAACAGTGCCCACTCAGTTCTATACCTTCACTGTAGAAGGCAAGGGAATAGAGCTGAGTTAAGCCGAGTGATGAAAAGGACTGTCCTGGTATCTCATGCTGTTCTTGACCGAGTGGGACTCCACAAATTCCAGTCTTGACTATCCCATGGAAGAGGGACTTGTAGAATTGAGCAGGATTAAGGCAGCGGCTTTGAGGTGCAGGATTACAATGATGGTGGTTATACACAGGTAAATGCTGACAACCATGTTCTGAACTTTGCTTGCATAAAATTCAGGTGGATGGGAGTTTCTAACACCTGATCCAGCAATGACATTTACAAGTCTCTCTGTATCTGAGATCTCCTTTGTATTAGCTGAACACAATAAACAGTGGAGTGATTTCCTTATTCCCTACAGCCAATGTCATTTTCTGGCTAATCCTGGCTCAGACCAAATGCAAATTGGTCAGTCATATCTACCTATGTGTGGAGAAATACATGCCTGTTCTTCAGGAAACTCTTGACTGTAGGGAGGTTTGAAATGTCGACAGATACTATGTGATGGCTGGTGTATTTTTCTGCACTGTTGAAGGGAATTAGAGGAAGCTTGGTTGTCCTTTAAGCTGCTAGTTTGTTACCACTTCTTTAGTATGAGGGGAATCTAGATCACTTTAACAAGAAGGCTCTAGGTCTTTGATCCTAATGTCATACTTGACCTTAATGTTTAAGATTCAGTGTTAAAAAAAAAAAGAGACTTCTGCATGTAAAAACACAGACGGGAATCTGGAGCAGTATGTCATTTGACGGTCCTTAGTTATCAAGCTGAAGTATGAGTCTAAAGACATTTCAAGCTAGCCATCTGTTCAGTGTGAACTGAGGAGGTCTTTAAAAGAAGATGCCTGAACATCAAAAATATGGAAAGGAGGATTGCCACAGGGCAACTGTGGCAAAACTCCTCATAGTTAGCAAGCATGTATTGTACTTCAGCATTTAAAACTCCAGAAAAGAGGCAGAAAAGACCAAGGTGAAATCTAAAGCTAGTAAAAGCAAATTTATCTCGTTAAAACCCTTCATTTGCTGCCTTCAGAGGATCTGCAAAAGCCTTGAATAAGATTAAGGGCATGAAGATGAACAGAGTACAGCCGTATCAGCAAGAGGTTTTGCAGATGGCATCTCTCCCTCTCTTGAAAAGCTTTTTATACCTTAAAATTATGTTCAGACAGCTTAATACAAGGTAACAAATGTGAACTCAGGTGGGTGAATATGGCAGAAAACAGTATAGCAGGTCAAGCTAAATGCAGAAAAGAGGATCTTTGTGGCTGGAAGGATTTTACGAGTAATATGCTCCGCTTTAGAAAAGCGTCCTTATTCTGATGTTAACTGGTGACATTTGGTGTTCCCTCTTCTTTTTCTTTGTAACAGAGGCACCTGTCAGTTCAACTTGCAGGGCAAACCTTAACAGTCTGAACTCTTAACAGGTATAATAACACAATAAAGGAAACATTTATTCTTGCAACCTTTTAAAAAATTAAAGCATTTTGGAGCATTTTGGATGGATGCATGATTTCTTCAGTGTACACAGTAGCAACATAGCCACTGCTGGAAAGGGAGAGTATCTGTTGAGCAGGCTGAAAAACAGTTTCTTTCTGTACTGGAAAACTTTTAAATTGTAATATTTTCTTACTCTATCAGGAAAGAAACAAATGTTGATTGCTTTAGTTTTGCTCTTTAGAAGCTATACTGTTTGGAGATGTTGAAGAACCTGATTCAAGTCCCAATGTGTTTTCCTATAAAAACATGCTGAGTGATGGCTTATTTTGATACACAACCAGGACATTAGACTGTAAGCTCTCCTGGGCAGAGAATCAGTTTTCATTTATTTTGTAAAGCCCAGGCATACATTTGTGCCAGGATGGGTAGCAGCTGTTTAAAAGTAGGGGACCCTCAAGGCCCTGTTGGTGCAATCAGGCATGCAGATAGAGATTTTTGGCAAAAGAAGTTAAGCTAAGATATTTCAATATATGTGAAATCAGCAGGATTCTGAAAGTAAACAGCTTGATATGAAGGTGCAGATCAGATAGCAAATTATAAAAATACAATCCTCAAAGTAAGTTTCTAGATGGTATCTTACAGACCCTTAATGTTCTATACCCAACTGTCAGAAAAATATTTACAGCATCAAAATAAAGCCTGCATTAGTTCCTATTTGGTCCTCACAAAGCAAGACTTAATTTTCTTTTCCCCTCTTCTTTTAGTATCAGGTAGTCCTGAGACTTTTAAATACAGCTTACAACCAAATGTTATTTATGCTTCTTTTCTTAGCTGTATCCACTAACTGCTAATTATGTCTTTTGTAGCATGACTCTGAACTAATTAGGGTTAATTGAGCCTGCTTGTGCATTAGCTACTCCAGCACTTGTTCTGATAATCAGGAGTTTTTGAGTGCATTGAGTATTTTTGTGATTAGCTAGCCTAAATTCATGTTTCTGCTGTTTTTCTGGTTCTCATGGCCTTTTGTGATTACTCTGATAGTAAACGTGAGTATCTCTTTCCTGCTGCCCTATTTCTTGTGGAAAAAGAAATTACTGGTCACTGTAGTAGGCTTTTTTTTTTGTCAGGCTGCTTGGTTGAGGTAATGACTGCATGAAGTATAAGTTAAGAGATTTATAGGTGTTCAGTTACATGTTTAAAGTTGCTGAGGTGCCAAGCTTCTATAGTTTGAGATAAACTGAAAATTCTTTTTTTTCTTTATATCATTGCATAGTGCCACAAATTGGTGTTGATAAACTACTGCTGTGGAAGGAAAAACGTCAGCACCTGAATTGGTGATGATTCACTTGCTGCAACGTAATGATTTTTTGGGTTTGATGTTTGGGGTTTTTTTCTTCCCCTTGGAGGTCCTTCCATGAAACTTCTTGATCCAATCTGTCCATCCTTAGCTCTGCTGAGGTTATTGCTGAATTAGACACAATAAAGCAGCCAGTGAGGTGACAATTCCGCTGCCTTCAGTGTTACCTGCTGTTAGTCACTGGTTGACCTGTGAGATTTTAGTCGGGCTCTCAAAGGTGCTTTGGTTTAATAAGGCAAGGCTGGCACTGCTCTCTCTTGTCTTCAGAAACAGTGCTGCAGCTGTAACTCCAAGCTGCAGACCACCACTGCAGTGCCAGTTAAGGTCAGACAAATGTTGTGCATCTTGGAACAGAGCTACATGTCAGCTGTATCCTGTGGCAAAGCCCATGTTTTCCTAAGTGCATGGAGTTTCCTGAGGACAATACTGCTTTAATACAGACATGACAAGAGAGGAAACATGCTTGGGTTCAAATGCTTCTCATGCTGTCTGGATTTTGAAAGACTTTTGTCCCTCCTATTCACACCAGCAGGAGGCTTCCTTAACTGGGTTAGTGGGACCTCAACAGTTACAAATACATTAGATTTCAAACTTCCCATCTTGGAGTGAGAACTCATAGAACATACTGTAGTAGCCCATTAAGTAGCATGCTGTATATGAATATTCATTCTTTTGCCTTTGTTATTTACATAAATTTAGTGCAAGACAAGTCATTTTACTCTTGCTTCAGCATTTTTGATATAAACGTAGATACAACTATACACACTTAGTTGAATTTGAGCAACACCTTGTATTTTTCTCTGCCTTTTTTCCCTTTTGGAACTGAAAATATTTTTTCTTTTGTTTTTGAGTGTTAAATCTGGAACTATGTAGTTAGCTAAAAGGATTGCACACATATTAGATTTTCTGAAACTGTCTCAGCTTAAAGGCTTGTGAACTATGGGTTCTAAGCATACTTTGTTTATTATTTGTATATACCAGGGCAAAAGTACTGATTTCAAAAGTATACTGATCAGAAAACAGAGTAAAGGAGAGTTAGCCATGTGTATCCAATTTTTTTATATGTACATCTACACATGTGCAATGTAAATACTTGCATACAGATCCACAGACAAAGTAATTTTAGGCAGATCATTCTTTCATATATGTGCACTCGCCTAGCTGCATATGGCTGCACTTAATTCTAAGGGGCTGGAAGAACATACAGATCTGGGAAGCATGAGCTGTAAGGAAAGACTGAATGACTTGGGATAGCTTGGTCTGACAGAGACCTTGAAGCACACTGGGGCAGGGCGGCACAAGTTGTGTTGGGTCTTTAAATACATAAAAGTCTTCTTCACAAAGAAACTCAAATTTGGTTTAGACAGGAGGGTTAAACTTCTACCTGTAAGGGGATATTTCCTGGAGGAGCTGTGGCATGTCCAGCAGTGGAGAGCTTCGTGCCAGATGAGCACACACAGATACAGCTGATCAAGCCTCAAGTTAGACACTTTAGATGCCTGTGAAAATGGCTTTTTGAAGTTCCTTTCAGATGTTTGCTTTTCTTATTCTGTAGGAAGTTACTAGATCAGATCGAAGGTCTCTTCCAGCCAGTATCTTGACTCTTGCAACTGCAAGAAGTAGATGTGGATGGAAAGGGTTACAGGAAAGAAAGTATTTAATGATCCTGTGATGCATTCTCTTAGCTTACAGCAATAGACAGTTGCATCTGAACCTTTGTTTCTAATAACCAGGGGGAATCACAGAACCTGAAATAAAAAAATAGGAAATAGAGAAGCTAATATGGAGATTTATGATTATAATAAAGCTGATGTCAGGGCTTATTTCATAATGAACACAGTATGATTCTGGGAAATGATGAACCTAGTGGAGGACAGAGTTAAACAAGCAGATATCCGTACTAAATTCCTTTCACAGGGAGAGGTGTTAGAACATTCTGGCAGCGCTTACTGGATAAATCTTTCTTCTCCCACCCTCCCCCTTTACTCAGATGTCTTAGTAGAATATGAATAATACTAACTGTTCAGTAGAATCCTTCTTGTTTGTATGTGTAAGAGTAGTTTTTGCCCTGCTGTCTGGTTCTTTTTGCCTGAAACCCCATGGTGTCTTCCCATCTCATATGACCAAGTCTCTCCCTGTCTCTCATTTTCCACTAGTCATCCTGCTGTTACTGAAATTGCAATGCAGTGTGAGCAAACGTAAAGGATATCTTAAAGCTCACACGTTTACCATGCGTGCCCCTTTGTTTCCCCAACTGTAATTAAAAAGAATTTCAGTCAGAATTCTACCACTAACTAGGACATAATTCGTCACTTATAAGTGATGACTTCAGTTGAAATATGCTTTGTAACCTACATGCAAAAGGACCTTACAAAAATAGTCAGTTGCAGCAAGTGGTTTACTGTTTTGATTCAGTCTAGAGACTGGAAGATGAGTCTGAAAAAAATAAATTGACTTTCTAACCTAATAATGCCAGTCAATACTGATAAGTCTGTGAGAAATCTACAGCAAAGTGACTACCCCCTGTTCAACCTTTCTCTTACTTGCAGAGGTTGCCAGTAAGACTATTTGGTTATAACCACAATATTTTTTTTTCTTTTAAGGTACTAGACTTCTCTTTAAATAATCTGAGATCCACAATTTCATTTCACACGGGGTAGGGCACAGCACCAGTGAAAATAATATCTCCAGCCAAGCTTCCTTAGAATTGCTGACCAAGGTATGAAGAATTCCATATATTACTGACATAAAGGAATGGCATTTGCTGCAAAGGTTTTTCCTTTGGGAAGAAAGGCTTCACAGAATTACTTCAAGTTAAGGACCTATAGTCTAGTGTGGGGAGAGACAGAGGACTCTGGCCAAAGCAGTATTAGAGTCAGCTAGTCAAGTAGCGAATTTACTCCGTCTGTCTACCCATGAGGCAAGTAATCTGTAGAGCACACATACCCACGTCTCTCTGACTCTGCCTCCCCTGGCTATTTATTCTCCATTTGTATCTGTGGGGTTTTCTATGTTTATGTTGTTAAAATATTTTTTAACATCCTCATTGTCACTGGAAAAAGGCGCTTTGCCTTCCTTTTCTCTTGTGAAGCTATCTAGTATTCTGTGTACTCGTTACTGAAGTAAGTATTAATGATAATTGAGTGTCTGGAAATTGACTTTCCATGACTGGCAGAGTGGTGTATCCTATTGCTGATAATTCCAAAGAACCCAGCCAATGAAAAAACCTGAAACTGTTATGTAGAAAATGACGGAAAGAGAATGTTAAGTTATTGCAGTGCCTAGACTGACGTTTACTTCGTAATTGGAGCTTTCAGGCATATATTTTTTTAATAGAAATACTCAATATCATGTGATTGCAAGACTAAACTTGAAGCCAAGTCAATTAGAAGACATTGCTAATAAAAACTGATGAAAGCAACGGTAGAGCATCTAGGTTACAAATTAAATCCAGTGATATAAACTGGGCGGGAAGACACAGACGACAGTGGACACAGACAGATAAATGGACTGTAATTACTAGTTATACTTGTCAATGACAGGTATGCTCTGTTTTGTCCTAACTTGCTGCCAACAATGGATGGGCAGTAAATGGCTACACTATTTATGACACTTTCTGTTTTAGTAAATGCACTTGGGGGTGGGAGAGAATCTGGGCTTTTGTCCTGCAAGTTAAGTGTCAGATCATGGAAAGCTCATGTTACTGAGTGTGCCAACGTGTTACATTGCCTAGCTGCAATGGCAGCAAAAGGCAGAAACAGGAGCAGTGTTTGGTTTTGGATGTTGAACTTTTAACTCAGTCACCATCCACTCCTTTGTGTGGTGCTTTGAATAGGGATTAATAGCCAGTGGTGTTGTGCTTTAAGATGTCCCATGTCTGAGGTGAAGAGATGAATTATTTTTTTTCTCTGACAGTTCAAAATAATAGTGCTCTATTTTTATATTATGCATCTCCTGTGAGGATGACACTTTGTAATTACTTTGCACGTATACTTCATACATCTGGTAGGTAGATTGTGGTATTATTGTAAGTCCCCTGTGGAGATGGACAATCTGCAGCATACAGGATTGCATGAAGCCAGGAGTCTTGACTGCCTATTACTCTATCGTAATACTCAGAGTTCTCCATTGCTTAGAGCTGTTCTTTCAATCTTTGGAACTCCTTAACCATTTGAATTCACCCACCCCTATATGTGATGCTATTTACAGGCCTTAAATACTGCCTGGTACTGCAGCTTGTTGCCTTGAAGCCTGATATTGCTGTACTCTTGTACCAAGTAAGAAAGGCTGGAAGGAGTATCCTGGGAACT
>NW_010539388.1:0-1898 GCF_000687285.1 Phaethon lepturus | reverse complement strand
ACCCTGCCCTCCACCCCACGCGCTCGCCCGTGGGCCGGGCACGGCGCGTCCTGAGAACTGAAGAAAGGATACTACACAAGTTAGGGAGAACAGGGATATTTCCCCCCTTTTAATTGTTTGCTGCTTGGCTAGCTATTGATTACCTTTTTTGCAGAGTTGCTATTTGTTTTTCTTTGCAATATATTGGATTCTCGAGGCTTTTAATCAACTGTAATTGATTGTGATTACCACTAGCTGCTCCCGAGCCTGCTTGGCTTATTCCACGTGCCCAAAGCGGGGGCCATCTCGCTCCACGCCTCTCCTTCCTCCCCAAGCACACGGCCGAACCCGAATTTTGGGACAAGCTACATCAGCCAAACACATCCGCAGAAATGAAGGCATTTCTCCTAAAAATTCCCAGTAGCTCTCCACTCCTTGCAGAGCTCACGTCGTCGTCCCAGCTTCCCTCTCCACCTTTGTGGGGAACCCTGGAACTTCTGTTTAAACTTCAGTATTGAGCCTTGAAAAACTTCCTGCTTGCTGAACGTGGAAGTTTCGGCAGGTGCTCTGGTTGCAGCTGGAGCAAGGCTGGGGTAAGTCTTCTATTGGCTTAATGATTAATTGTATCAGTGGAAAATTATTCCACAGGCACAACAATCAGCACTCAGTGTTTCCAAATGTTAGTTTCTTCTATAAATGGGTGTTAGCAAAAAGCAGATGGCAAAGATAATTCACTGTCTGCTGCACTCTCCTCACCCATTGTCTTTGCCTATTGCTGCGAACTTCAGTCAGGCTCTATTTACAGTTCTCTCTTCAGCTGTGGGGTATCGCGCCGTGACAGGCTGTGATTTATGGTTATTTCGTCTGCCGTTTCAATTACAAACTTGTTGTTCTGTGATACAGTTTGAGATCAGAAAGGTCCCTGCGAAGCTGAGAAAGGGGTTAATTCCGATGTTCTCCTCAGAGCAGCGGTTTGCAGGTTCTACCCAGGCAGATGCTGGAAAGGAGCGAACGCTGGAGGAGGACATTGACTTCCCCCAGGGCCAGGAACATTTGGGCTTTCTGGCTCCTTAATCGCCTGCTTTGGCCACCTGAGCGAAGGTTTGACCGCCCGTTAACGGAGGGTGCCGGAGGCACGTGAATCTCCTGCAGTTCACTGAGACTTTCTCCCTTCTGTGACTGCAAGCGCCTTGCAACTCCTGAGGTTAATTTTGTGCTGATAAATGGTTCTTTTCCATCATTCCAGTATCGTAAGGGTCCCATCTGGCCTGCTCTCGAGAGAAGAGGCTTCCCCTTTGGCACTCAGCTGTCTGGGTAGCCCACATCACCCCCACCCTTCTGCCCGCGCCCGTCTCTCAGGACCTCGCAGGCTGGATCTCAGTCTCTCGACAGCATCCCACCTCCGACGGCCACGCGCTGCCGCTCCTCTGTGCTGTCCCTTCAGTCAGGTGTTCTCTTGCTCATGGTTCTGCTAAGGGTTTTCTGATTAAAGTGTAACTTGGTCGCTGCTTCTGTTTGCTTTCCCCTGCAGGCTTTTCTCAGCCAGGCCATCTACCACACAAATGTTTCTGTAATCTGAAGACAAAGTTGTCCCTGATGGTCGTTCCTTTACCCCCCCGCCCCGACACACTGATCGCTGAAAAAGTCCGAGCAACCTTAACGCTCTCGGCTGTCAAGATGTCACGGAAATTCTGAAACACGTCAACTCCTTTTTAGCTTGCGAGACAAGAAATCAGCTAGATGGAGACCGAAAGGAAAGAAGAACAAGTCGTTCGCCGAACTAAACAATGCCAATTTTGATGCTCTGCCAATGCAGAGCGTCAGCACCGACAGAAGGTTCTGCTTTCCACCGCTCCGGGGTGAAAACGTGCAGCTGCCTCGTCACCGAGATGTCTGTGACAGCCCGTTAAAGGTCCTCC
>NW_010539387.1:28815-30828 GCF_000687285.1 Phaethon lepturus | reverse complement strand
ACAGCCGGGTTCTGAACCTGCCGGGCTGAGGCACCGGGCCTGGGGACAGCTGGGTCCTGAACCCGCCGGGCTGAGGGTCTGCCCATCACCTTGCAGCTCCGCGCTGCTTTAATCTGTCATCCCAAGATGTCCAAGTGTTTCTGCTCTGGTGTACTAGCAGATGCCTTGGCTTGGGACCTAGCAACATCCAAACACTCAGTGCTTTTTTTCCTCCCTGGGCTGTTTCTCCATCCCCTTAGTGATACCTGAATTCCTCCAAACTTGCACCACACAGTGCATTGAGTTGTAGTGTGGTGACATGAGAACACCTGCATGTTCCCATACCATGTAGTGCATTCATCTTTGATTTAGCAACCTGGGAGCTAGGAATTTGTTTTTATTTGTCACACTCCCACATGTACAGAATAACATTGCCTAAGGCTTTCTTGTGAGAAACCATGTACTCTCTGCTGCCCACCATCCCTCTCTCCAGTGTGTCGCACCAAGGTACCTGAGAACCAGAGCTGGCCGGGTTTGTCCTCATGGATGTGAGCAGTAGCTCTGTGTGTCAGTGTCTCATACAGGTGTTCCCTTGTTCTGAGAATTTGTCCTCCCTTTTGAGAGAGATCATGACAAGAGCATGAAATACTCGGTCCCACTGGTGGCCACAGGGATGCTGCTCAGTTTTGTTCCAAGTTGTCCTCACCAAAGCCTGCAGTGCCACTGCTACATAGAGCTTCACTTATCTACTCTGCCTTCTTGCCACCCTCACCTGCTCACTGTATCCACTAACATTGGAGAAAACTACTTGCAGGCAACCTGAGTTTTTAAGTCAGGGCTTGGTCATCACTGTTCTTGCTAGTGTTTTCACCGTATTCGTTTTCTGAATACAGGCACTGAGCCACACAGCTACAGCTGCTCTTGTGGTACCTTCCAGAGGCTTTGCAAGGTGTACACAGCAGTAATTTGTCTTCACTTCCTGCTGGATGTATCTCTTATTCCCAAGAGTAACATATATTAGAGACAGGCAGGAAGCAGTGGTTTGAATTCAGTTGCAGAAATGAATCCTTCCCCATGTACATGGATTTCACCTGCCTGGTTCTACCGCCCTAAGCACAGTTACACACAGAGTCCTGTGAAACCCTTGGGCCAGGTGGGAAGCTGTCGCCACATGCAGAAACAGACACATATATGTAACAACTTTGCCAGGAATGTGCAGGAATCCAGAACTTGAGCCCAGATACCCATCATCAAAGTTCTGTGCCTTGACTTTCAGAAGTCATTTCTGCTCCTCACTGGTTTGTGTATTCCCAAGGCATGGATTTTATGCATTTGGATACTGATAGGTACCAGTTGAAGAGTGTACTTCTCAGCAAGGATACATTTGGGGAACTGAAATTGTACCTGAAACATAAAATGTGGTTGGTTGACAACCTGTTGTCTCACTCCTCTGAAAGAGGAGTCAGGGGTTTTATCCAGCTTTCCATGTGCTTAGGTTGAACCATCCCAATGTAGTAAGAGCCTGTGAAGTTCCTGAGGAGATGAACTTTCTGGTTAACAACGTTCCTCTTCTGGCAATGGAATATTGTTCAGGGGGTGACCTCCGGAAGGTAATGTCTGCTTTGCTTTGCAGTATGTGGCAAAACAAGTGGAGTTAATGCTGTTTCTGTGCTTGTCTGTGAAATGCTGCATGTTCTGTGGCGCTTTTTTGGTACAGGTTTGGGGAAGTAAATGCAAAGTGGAAGAAAACCATGCATGGGAAATGAGGATTGTGTTTTTGAAACCAGAGGACAGAGCGCAATCCAAGGGCAGATACTCTTTTATCCTGAAGCAGCATGTCCTTTCGTGGAACTGCTCTAGCATTGATGTAATTTTCCATAGCCTAGGTACTCGCACCCAGCGTGTTTGGCTTTGATGAAATGTCTCTACCTGTTTGGAGTCTGTTCTGGTTTTGATTCACATGTATCCAATGTGAATATCCTCTTAGCACAGGGAAGGATCCTTTTGGTACTGGATTGGGGCCTTCAGGGCTTC
>NW_010539387.1:0-28784 GCF_000687285.1 Phaethon lepturus | reverse complement strand
CCTGTTTCCTGCTGAACTGGGAACTTCCCTTCTGCAAAACAGCAACACCCAAGAGTAAAGGAACCTTTCAGTAGTTCCCCAGGCAGCGGCTGCATGGCCTGATAGGGTTCATGCTCCCTTTCCATTGCAGCTGGATTTAGAAAGCAGCCATTTGTATAGGGGTGAAGAAGCAAATCCCTGTTGGTTAAGGTTTGCTTAGAAATCACCTCATCTAAGTGATCAGGGGGCTCATTTTTCTGTTGTTGTTTTTGTTACCGGTGTTCAACAGCACTAGAGAAATGTGAGCAGATGTTGAATGCAATAACTGCATATCTGCGATAGCAGCTAGTGTGTCAGTAACTTACTGAGCGTCATTTTATGTTTTTGAGTTGTTTAAAACTGTAGGGACAATTTTAAGAGACAATTTTAAGGTTGGCAATGAAAGGAAATATATTTTCGTATATAAAATAGCTTTTGGATGTCACAAACACATGTAGCTGACCACATTCTTGGTGATGTTTGAGTGTTGTATTTTTGCAAAGTTTTGAAACTACTTGAAGGTAAATTGGAGATTCTGGCCAAGAAATTTGGGGTCACATTAGCTCTACTTGCAATGCAGTATTTGATCATTTAATTTCTAATGAATCCTTAGATGTTGCATAGATGCTGGGAAAATTTTGGAAGTAAAATGCTTCATGTAATTTGATCGCATGTAATGCTTTGCTCCTTAATATAAAAAAAAAAAGCATGTTTTTTTATTTCTGATCCTGCTGCTCTTTAAATCTTTCTCTTACACTTGCTTGGCATCATTTGTGTTTTGCACTGCTATTAATTTCTCATTGCACGTCTGCAATCTTCCATAAAGCCTGGAAAAGCATCTGCTTCTGTCTGTGGGCCATGCACATTCCTGTGCTTGTGATCTTTCAGGGTAGCGTTCTGGGCTCTGAGCTTGATTTCTGACTTTGCCCATCTCCTCCTTTGTTGTTCAGCACATCTACCTAGAACTTAAGGAGTGAGATGTTGAAATCTGGCTTCTCTCCCATAGAGCTTTGACTACTGGTTGTGCCTGAAGTGTGAGAGGCAGGCAAAAACGAGAGGGTACATCATGGGACGGGTAGCTGCAGTGCAGAGATTGTACCTCAGTCATCTATAAAAGCCTTCAGTGTAGTAAAAATCAGATTTCATGTTGATTGACTCAGGGTGTATGTGGGAAATTCTGAAGCTACTTATTGACAGATCATTAAGACAGTGATTAGGAGGGTGTTTCCTAAGGTGCTTCTACTATGTTTCACTAGAGGAGAAAAATTCAGGGCAAGGGAGAAGAGAGATGAAGCAGGACTTTAGCGTGGAGGCAAGAGTTCAGGTCTTGGTCCATGCTGTGGACACTCCAGTGATCCACAGGGGAATGATCTGCTTTTTAGCTCAGGCTTAACTAAGTGGGTGACCCAGAAGCCATCATGCTGAAGTGTAGAGCAGCTTTTTCTCATTGTGGGAGTGCAGTCAGGAAGGAGACTGTGTCCCAAGGCAGAGATAGCCAGCGTTTGAGCGCTTTGTGCTGAAGGTGGTGGCTTGTGTGGAGTTGTGCAGCCTGCAGCAATAGCACCATTACCGGACAACATGCCCTTTGCTGGTTTTAAGGTGCCTGACCATGAGGTGGGTGGCTGGTATTGTGCCTTGGACTCTGCAGGCTCAGGCAGCATTATGGGAGCGGGTGACTGCAAAGGTAGCTGCACAGTGTTTGGCAGCCTCTTGCAGCAGGTGCTGAAACCTGGGTGGCTTTTCCATGGTGCAGCGTATCACTTGGTTACAGCACACTGAGAAAAACAGGCTGTGTTAGAGCCCATGGCCAGCTTGTTCAGATTAAAGCAGCAATTGCTTTGGGCCAGCTGGGCTGTTTGAGCTGCAGTGATCTTCTCCTCTGTGGCCTACACTGAATTTAGGAGTTAACCTGTTGGTTTCCCTTCACATCCTTTTATCAGTGACTTGTGTTTGAACGCCAAGGGCATATCCGTTCCTTTTCCTGTTTGTCACTCGGCGTATTTTCCTCACTGGAGAGTTGTTCTTCCAAGCAGCAGTCCTGCTTCGGGTATTTGGGGTGTTCCTGAATCTCATCAAGCCAAACTTGAGCAGATTCCAGGAGCCTCAGGATCCCTGTTGTCTGCAGCTGTATGGTCCTGCCTGCGTCTCTTGCCTGTTTGCTTTCTGATGGCTTTCATGCTTTTGCGGTATTATTCTAGCAGTCCAAATCTTCTTTTCAACCCCATCTCTGTGCAATGAATTTTCATTTTGCTTGAGTTGTTTTCCTCCCTGCTTTTACTTCACAAAGCCAACTACCTCATTCAACTAGAGTTATATTTGAGCTGTGCTGTTTTCTGTGTCTTGTCAGCAGGAGACGGAAAACATTCTTGACTGTTAACTGTTGCACTGTGGGTCTAAACATCTTTTTCTTTGTTGTAGTTGCTAAACAAACCGGAAAACTGCTGTGGACTTAAGGAAAGTCAAATACTTTCTCTGCTTAGTGACATTGGTACGTAGTCTACTGCCTTTCTTATGTTTTGGTTTTTGGGGTGTTTTTTTGTTATGTGTAACGGCATTTTGCTTTTTCAGCTGACCCTGAAAAGGGGACTAACAAGAACAGGGGGTTAAAACGAATCAGGTTTCTATTCCAGAGGAAGGACTTGGTATCCCTGCTGATTACCAAGGCAAGAAGCTTGAACTATGATGTGTCTGTGGAATGGGATTGGAAAAGCCCATGTAGTACTCAGTTGCAGGTAACTGTGACCTTCACGTTTTGTTATGTTAAGGTCACAGTTTTCTGTTCAAACCCCGTTTCTGTTCACGGCTCTGGAGATGCCAAATTGCATGTCACTTGAAGGAATGTAACTTTTACAAGTGAGAAGTGACAAAGTTACCCTGTGGCTTCACTGTGTAGGGTTTGCTTAGTAGGAGGGAAATTATGTTTGTTTAGTGTGACAGTACAGTGGAAATGATAAAGTGGAGCAGAGCTGAGAGCAAGGTAGGTAAGACCATAGCAGAAGAGGAAGTCAGCCGTGCCGTGGCTAGTCCAGCAACCTTCTGGCTAATGATTTGCTCTTAACTGAGGGTTAATTAGGTAGGTGATCCCAAAATAAGTGCACCTAAATGTTGAGAAGCTTCTCATTTTGGAAGGGTAATTCTGGTGCTCTGCATTAGAGTTGTGGCTATAGCACAGCGATGGAGATCATTGTCTCCTATACCCAGCACTGGGGAGACCATATCTGGATACAGTTGTCTACATCTGGCCCCAAGTTCCAGAGGGATGTGAAGATCCTGGCAACGTCCTGCAAAGGCTGCCCAGGGCCTGGAGCATCCCATGCACCAGGAGATGGGCTTGTTGGGTGTGACTGCAGGGAGGCTGAGGAGGGTCTGAGAGCAGCCTGTGGCTACAGAAAGGGCAGATGCAAAGGTGGTAGATGGGACCAAACTGTACTTGGTGAGCAGCTTGACAAGGCAGCCCTGTCTTGCACCATGGGAGGCTGAAGTGTGAGGTTGGCGAAGAAACCTCCTTTCTCACCAACACTGCTGTTGTGCTGTGCATGGCCCTAGGGAAGGTCCCATGGCAGCCTACAGGGTGGCAGAGTGATGACAAGATGAGAATTAGCCAGACATCAACTTGATCTGTGTTACGGACGGTGTGTGATACTATTTGGATTTCAGATTCTACAGTTTGGAAAGGGAGCAGGCAGCAAATCCATACAGAATGGGACTAATCCAAGGTGATAGCACTGCACATAGAGAACAATTTAATCTGATACCTTTGGCTGCCTGCTTTAAAGCCATTTCACAAGGCTGTAGTAATCTGTGAAAATCATTCTGTGACACAAACTTGATGGTGTCCAGAAGCATTTAATCAAATATCTCATTTTTCAGACTGTTGAGCTTTAGCTTGCTTGATGCCAAATTCCTGACCACTGAGAGCACTGTAAGAAAATAAAAGATGAGAGATGTCAAACTGGCCTTCTTGTCCATCCAGAAGCGCCCAGCTTCTTGGATACTCTGGGGAGGGGACAAGTCATCTGATTGAGGGTGATGCCTACAGATGGTTTCTCTAGCAAGTAGGCTTTGCAGGAGAGCTCCTCAGTAGACCTCATGGTTTTTTTAGTTCTCTTAAGGATAACCTGTTTCTACTTGCAGGAGTGGAGCTAGTTTTATCATGAGAAAGCATTTTGGATGTATTGGCCTGGGCTTCTGTCCTTTCAGTGCTCAGAGGGTTTGCAGTTGAGATCCCAAAATAAAGCGCAACTCTGCGTTCCTTCATCTTTGTTCCCCTTCCACCTGTGGAATGGGGTCTGTTGTCTTCATAAGTTGAATGTCTCTGGCAAAGATTTGGAAATGCAGTGGAGAATAAATGCAAGTCAGAAGCTCTTAAATGTATAAATGACTGATATATCAGCGAAAGTTGGGGACTTTTTCCCTGATGGGGGCAAGTGTTTGAATGGTGGACAAGGTATGTTTGTTGAACATTTATCTTAAAATAATCCCGTAAAGAGTTTACAGTCATAGCTGGTTAGAAGTAGGCTTTACACAATGTGCAGTCAGAATATCTTTTGCATAGGAAAATTTTAAATACCCCATGATGGAGATGAGAAAATACAATACGTGCCTTGGGCCTTTCATGGGACCTTCTATTTTATTTCCACTTGCACATCTCCAAGATTGAAAATCATGACATAAAAAAAGTTGTCTTTTGCTGTTTTGCCTGTGCCTTTGTCCTGTAGCAGACACTTGCTTGATAATCTTTTATTTAGCAGCCAGGATTGTTACTTGGGTGGACCAGTTGTGAATTTTCCCCTTCCCGCAGGCAGTTTTTATTAGTATTTTTATTTATTTTTTATTTATATGGTCCCCTCAAGGCAGTTCAAGTGCGGACTCTTGCCACAAGGCAAAATGCAGCTCTTTGCCTATTCCCTTCCCTATTGCAGCGACTCCTGTACCCAGGCAAGGAGCAGGTTCCGGAAACCAGCCTGGCTAAAACCTGATTATTTTTTTCTTGGTAGTTTCCTGATGGATTGATCCCAGGATCAAGCTGATCACGCGGTGCCATAAATGTTTGTGCTGCCATGGAAATTGTGTCTGGGAAAAGAGGGTTTGGGAACCTGTGTTCCTTCTGGTGACAGCCCTCACGCAGATTGGCTTAAAAGCAATCACGGCAGTTCATTTTTAGCGGTGGGAGTGACAGGAGTGGTGTTACTTGGAACACACCAGTCCCTCACCAGCAGAGGGGAACCCTTGAGCCCCTAAATTCAGTGTTGCTAACACTGACCAGGGCATTGGTGGGGGCACCTTGGTCAGCTGCTCCACACAGCGTTAACTAGAGGCTTCCCAGGAATCACTTTGTAGCTCCAGCCGTGCTTCTGCTTCATCACAGCTGGATGGTCCCTTCCCTGATGGGGTGGTTTGCATTGTGGTGCTTTGGCAGTAGTGGAAGTTTACTAGGAGCTCTATAAGCCACTATTTGGCAGTAGTTTTAGGTCAAAGGGAAACTCAGCTTATTTCATTTGCTTAATTAATTTCAGTGCTTTCTTCCATCAGCGTATTGCATAATGTGCTTACATATATAAATAGGTCTTTTTGTTGTACTGTGTTAATTTACCAAGATTTTAAGCTAGAGGACATGCAGAGCTGTTTCAAGCTGCCTGCACATTTTGGAGACCTGTTTTGCTCGTCTGCGTGCTGTGGTTCATTTTGTAACTCTACAGTTTGAAAAGAATTCAGGTGCCTTATCTCTTGCCTGCAAGGCAAGAGAGATGACCTGCGGTTATGCCACGAGGTCTGAACTCTGTAGGAACCTCAATTTCTGCAGAGCAGAGGAACAGAGCTAGTTCAGTCCTAGCATAAATCTGACAGATCTTTTAAGTCAATACTTCTTAATGGTGCTTTAAAATGAAAATTTATTGATGTGAACCCCAAAGTCAGGCATATTAGGTTTTTATCAGATGTATCTCCAATCAATGTGAGTTTATTTTCGATTAAACACATGTCTTTCAGGGTCTGGTATCCAGTATTTGCATGAAAACAGAATTATACACAGAGATTTAAAGCCTGAGAATATTGTTCTTCAGGATGAAGGTGGGAAGGTAAGTCAGGTGGCTTCTGTTAGTTGTGTTCCCACTGTCATTTCTGGAAGTTGCCAGCAGCTTTGTCGTACCTAAGAGAAATAAAAGAGAACAAGTAATCTGTGGCATTGAACTGGGCTGAAAACTCAAGTGTGACTATACTAGAAGTTTACATCTTCTTGAAGCCACAATTCCTATTTTGCTTATTCTTAAATGCTTGCCATTAAAAAAAAACAACTTTTGCTTCTGTTCAAGAACCCTGCCTGCAACAGAATATGAGTGGTATGAGATTGTAGTGTATCCTTGTGTTTGTGGCCTTGAGGGCTGTGTGTAAAATCGAGCTCATTCAGAGAGTCAGCCTAATGAATTTCTTAGTGAAAATTGTTTTCTCTGTTGTTACTCTAAAAATTAGTAACTTTCAATTCCAAAATAAAAAGCTAGATATTCTGTTTGGCCAAGCTGTAACTTACAAGCTGCTTTAAATAAAGTCTAGCCTAAGTTGAGATAGGTGGACAATGCCAGCTTATGTGGTGAAACAGCAAGCCTTAAGACTGTGTCACATGTCAAAACTTCACCATGGACTTTCTCCAGAATGTCCATTCCGGCTTTCCCATTCTTGAGTGTATGCTGTGGGTGTCACTGCATAGGTTTTGGGTTGTTTGGTATTTGTTTTTTTTTTTCTCTGAATTTGCTCTTCTGATGAATTACTTAAACTGTCTACAGATTGTTCACAAAATAATAGACCTCGGATACGCAAAGGATCTGGATCAAGGAAGCTTATGCACTTCATTTGTTGGAACATTACAATATTTAGTAAGGCTTTTATTTTTTTCATGTATACAAGTGATGTGGTATTGCCATGTTTTATAGAATCACAGAAGTGTGTCAGAAGGGACCTACAGAAGTCCCTTGTCCAGCCTCCCACTTGCAGCAGGACTGTCACCAGCAGTAGGTCAGGGCAGCCATGGCGTGGGCCAGCCAAGCCTTGAGACCTCAAAAAATGGCGATTCTGCACCTTCCTGGGGACCTGTCTCAAGGGTATTCCCCCTCTCCAGGGGAAGAAGTATTTCCTCATGTCCAACCTGAACCTCCCAGATGGTGATCTGGGGCTGTTGCCCCTCATTGTATCACCTGTTGCTTCCAGGATGAGTTTGGCCCCATCCATCCCCTCTATCCCTTCCTGTGCCACAGTTGGGGTCTGCTCTCAGCTGCCCACCACCCCCACAACTTCCCTACAGCCAGACCCAACAAGCTCAGCTCCCTCCCATCTCCTCATGGGTTGGGTGGTCCAGGCCCCAACCCACCAGGCAGCCTAAGTGGGGCCACATCAAGATCCCCATGCTGCTCTGGAACTGAGAGCCACGCCTAGACACAGCTTTGTCTCTGCAGATATGCAAGAAAATAGATGACCTGAAATACCACTTTCGGTGTGGTTTTTTTTGTGATCCTTTTTAGGCTCCAGAACTCTTTGAGAATAAATCCTACTCAGTTACTGTTGATTACTGGAGCTTTGGAACGATGGTGTTTGAATGCATTGCAGGATTTAGACCTTTCTTACATAATCTACAGCCGTTTACCTGGTAAGACACTTATTCTGCAAGAGGTGGTGCCAGGCAATAGGAAGAATAGCTACTGCGTGTGGTGAGGTGACAGCATGAACCAGAATGACAAATTTGTTGTTATTTAGGTGCTGAGGCTGGTGGTCCACTAAGCTTTGCAGAAGCGATTGATACTTTAGTAAAATTGGGTATTTATACATATTGTAGTACATGCTTATGACATTATGTAGTAGCCTCTGGTAATTCCTTCAAGTGAAATTTGAATCAAAAAATACAATGATAAACCATTCTGTGTATCAGTGTCAGAAAAATGTAATGGGAAGGAGTAATACAGTCCTTTGTTCACCTAGGCTGTGAGGTTACTTATTTTTAGCAATCGGTACACACAGCAAGACAGAGCATGTTTCATGTAGTAAACACAGTTACACGTTTGTAAGTAACTTTACAAAAGTGATGGCTGAAAGACTTTAACCTGCATAAGGAGGTTTCTGCTTGCTTTTTGAGGGCTAGAAGAAGAGGCAAAAATATATATTTTTGTATTTCCACTTCTTACCTTTCAATACCAGGAGTGTATTGCTTGTTTTTTAAAAGGGTGATTACGCAACAGAAAAAATATGAAACTTGCTTTTCTGTTAGTGTTGAAATAGTAACAGGAGAAAAGGTAAATCTGAGATTTTGTGTAAGCATTAGCTTAAAAAAATTATTAACAAAAATGAATTTTAACCAATATGTTACAATAGTTTCCCTTTTAACTGCTAATTCTTGGGATTTTATTATTTTAATAGTTCAATATTTGTTGCATTTTTTCCAACATGAAAAACTTGATTTCCTAATGTAAGTAGTAGAAAACTAATAAATAAATGAGGTTATAAACAGCTCTTCCTGATCCATAAAAGAAGGAAGAGAACAGCGCAGGCCACACACATGTAGCTTCCATTCCAGTTGGGGCTGCCTGGCACAGAGAGCAGGCTGGCAGCCTCCAGAAGCAAGAAGCACTCAGCTGCTGCACAGCTGACTGATGGCTGTCCCCTGTCCTGGGAGATCCTGCTGCTGCGGGAGCAGCTGAGCTCTCGCAGGGCTCACACCACCACTAAGCAAGCCGAGGTGAGGCAACACTGAGGCAGAGTTGCTGGTGGTGCTTTCCTTGGTACTGGATCCAATAGCATCCTGTGTTTCTAACGCTTGCTAGATGCTTCACTCAGATTTTTTTGTTTTGCCAGATGACTTGCAAATCTTACCTGTCTCATTAATGTGTGGAGGCTGATTTTTGTTGTTCAGGCTTGCTCTGTGGTCTGTGAATTGTTACCTGTAGACCCTCTTCTTTGATGCTGTCCAGACCTCCTTGCAAGCAGGTGCAAGAATGTTTCCAGAGACAGAATTAATTGCAAGGGCTCCTGCTTCCAATTGGAGTTATTCTGGGTGGATTGTTTGGAAATGTCATCTTTGTCCTGAAAGAAGAGTTTGTTTTCTAAAGCTGCTAGGCTGTGGCACTTTTTGCTGCTGCCATATTCAGTTGGCCCTTTACAAAAGTAACGTTGTCGGTATATCCACAAAGCACTTTATTTTCTAGGCATGAAAAGATCAAGAAGAAGGATCCAAAGCACATCTTTGCTTCTGAAGAGATGAATGGGGAGGTTCGCTTTAGTACCCATTTGCCACAGCCTCACAGCCTCTGTGGGTAAGTGTGTCCTTGTGGCTACAGGTGACAATTTTTGGCTTGTCTTTTAAACCGAGGGCGGCTCCTCCTTTCTCCCAAGCACCAAGGGGTCCTCCTCCTTTCTCCCGAGCAGTACTTCAAGCTCCTGGCAAGCTACTGTTTGCTGTTAAGGAACAGCCTGTAGCCCCATGGTGCTTCTTTGATACTTTGGCCTCTCCAATGGCAGTTTACCCTGCAGTTTGTTGGATGATGGCAGTTCACCTTGCAGTATGAACTCTCTGACTGCTTTCCACCCATTCGCACAAGGCCACTGAGTAACATCTACCCTATAACTTGTTGGTGTTGTGTCTCATAAACCAAGTACTTGAGTTAGCTGCTCCATGAAAGCAGAAGCTTCTAGTACTCATGTTGGGAAAACTGCTGCAAGTCCAGCACAGGCCACAAAGATGGTCAGAGCCTGTTGAATAGAACATACAAAGAGAGGCCCATGAAGCTGGGCTTCTTCAGTCTGGTGAAGAGAAGACAAAGGGGGATCTAACTTTGTCTTCTACTATCTGTTGGGGCGTTACAGATCTAGGCTCTTCTCAGAGGGGCAAAGCAAAAGGACGAAAGGCAACAGCAGAAGTTACAAGGGAAACAAAATTTAGGCACAGGAAAAAGGTTTCCCCATGCTAGTGATGTGTCCCTGGGACAGGGCCCTAAGCAGTGGGGGATCTCCGTCTGTGGAGACTTCCCAGACTCACTTGGACACAATCCTGAGCAGCCTGCTGTAGCTGCCAATGTGGCCCTGCTGTGAGCTGGAGTCAGACCAAAGACCTCCAGGAGGTCTGTACCAAGTCAGAAGTCAGACTGTGATCATTTGTCACTTATTTAGCACTTGTGGTTTTAGATGTGCTCAGCAGTGCAGTGCAACTCATTGGCATTGGCAAATTTCTAGGAAAAGTACTGGAGTTGAGAATGAAATAAGTGGCTTTGTGCCAGTGCTTTGGGCTTTTTGCACTGTGTACTGTCTTTAAAGACCTTCTTGACAATGAACTTACATGTTTCTTGTGTGGATAAACATGGAGGAGAACCTTCCAGGCGGTTCTACAGCATGGGGATTGTTATTCTCTAGACAAGGCTTTGAAAATTATCCACTTTTATATGTATCACAGACAGGTTTTGGAGGAAAAAGAACCAAAAAACAATTCTCCCCTTTATCCATTTTGACACACCTTACTGATGTGTCAAGATACTTTTGACTCAGTGAATAGGAGTCAGGAGAAGTGTAATGCAAGGTGTATTGGTGGGGTGTATGCTCTTGCTGAGGTCAGTGAAGACTATAGTTACAGTGGGGGTGCTCTCTCTGTATGTGCCTTCCTGCCCTTCCAAGCTTTCCCTGCTGTTGGGATGAGCGACTGCAGCAAAATTGCTGTTCTTCACACATGTTCAGCAGATGTTGCATGCATACAGTCTCTAAACAAAGAGTTGCAACCTTATTGCTGTTGCGAGACTCTAGTTTCCTAAGTGTAGTAAGAGTGTTGTAGAATGTCCGAAGTGTCCTAAGAGTGTTGTAGAATGTCTGCCTTCTCTCTCTGATGGCCCTTCTGTTTCAGTTTAATTGTAGAACCGATGGAAAATTGGTTGCAACTGATGCTGAATTGGGATCCACAGCAGAGGGGTGGAGGTTTAGATCCTGAAACCAGTCGTCCAAAGTGTTTCCTAATAATGGATCACGTACTGAATTTGAAGGTGAGTGAGGGTTTTTACTGGGTTTAAAGGCCTACTGAACGCATCTCAGAGGAGAGAAAGTGTGTTCAGTGGAGTAAAGCTGCAGGATCATGAGGAATGTTTTTGTTGGTATCAGGAAGTGAGTGGATATACAGCCTGTCCAGTACATATCTGAAGGCAAAATATCAGCAGCAATATTAATCTCTAGCTTTACACTTGGAGTAGAAGAAGTAACAAGTCCCTATGTTACTGTCTGTCATCTCAGAAAGGATTCACCAAGATCAAATAATGGTTTAATATTTGCTAATAACAGTTTTCCTGGACTCCACTACTGATGCTGTCACCTCCAGGTCCATGTACTATAGTAGTAGTATGCCTGTAGTAGAATAGAGATTACATTCACCTGACTCTTTCCTTTCAAGTAATTATTAGAACTTTGCTGGAGTAAGATTAGCTGAGGCAAGCATGTGTAGAAGTGTCCTGGTTTCAGAGGATGATTTTTCTGATCTGGAAAGATTCCAAAGGAATTAAAGCCCGAAACACAACATATTGTGCCCATAATTGGGATTTGTCACAATATGTATATCGTGGTGTGGTTTAGGTCCTACAGTCTCTGCCCAGATAAAAGTAAAACTAAAGAGAGCGCCATCAGAGCAGTGAGAAGACAAGCGCTGGTATGTAATTTGTACAGAGGGTTTAAAGAAAATGGGACTCCCTTTCTTCAGAGCAGTACTGGCCAGCATCAGAGACAACAATGCTCAAGATGGCCTTTATGCTACCTTGTCACCCTTCTTTTGATGTAATTAAGCTGTGGCATGGCCTGTGAAGGCTATTAGTGGATTTGATTGTAATTTTCTCTGGCATAAGTTAAAAGTTACAGGCCCAAGCTTTGAGTTTTATTACGTGGAACTTTACTGCTGAACTTGATTATTCTAGTCATTAAAACTTAAATGATGCTCTCACATGTTAATTGCTACATACTCCCTCCCAGGTGTTTATGTCCTTTGTCTTTGATAGCCAGTGACTTGTAGTCAACTTGTACTCTTTTTACAGATAGTACACATCCTAAATATGACCTCTGCCAAGATTGTTTCGTTTCTCTTGCATCCCGAGGAAAGCCTTCATTCCCTTCAGATTCGTATTGAGTTTGAAACTGGAATAAGTACTGGAAATCAGGAACTGCTGTTGGAAACAGGGATTTGCCTGGACCCTCGGAAACCTGCTTCCCAGTGTGTTATTGATGGCGTAGTAAGAATGATTTTGTTTGTTTAGTGTCTTTCTCATTCTTAAGGAATTTAAAATCCCAGGGAAGATGAATTTATCTTCTCCCACTGGAGACAGTTTGCTCTGTAAGTGTAGTAACTCATAAGGTTACATTATTTCCTTTATCAGGTAGTGTAAGCAGACTCCTATAGTCTAAATATTTAGACTCCTCTGTCTAAATATTTAAATAAAGTAACTTGCTACCAAAGGGTCCTGTGTTTCTGTGGGATCTAGCAAAGTCATTTTTTTAAGGGACCTGATAAGAAGAGTGTCTGCCCACAATAATTAGTTCGTGATGTAACCAGGACCCTCTGGGTTAGTCGGAACTATGGGATTTCTCTTATTTATGTTCTCTTTTGTTTTCTCACCAGAGAGGCTGGGATAGCTACATGGTCTATTTGTTTGATAAAAGCAAAACTGTCTATGATGGACCCTTTGCTTCTCGGAGTCTGTCTGACTGTGTAAATTACATTGGTAAGTATGCTGGAGGACAGCTGGGAACTGAAAGCGCTGCTTCTCATGTAACATGAAAGTAGATTTGTCTTATAGATCTGTGTGTTATCTTGAAGGACACTCTCTAATTCAAAGAGGACCATTTAAGAACCTGGAGCAGACTAACAAAGTTTAATCTACAGTGTTGTATCTCCACATTTTGTAGATTTAACAGTTCAGAGAATTTATTGCCCGCCCTTTGGGAACTCTCCTATACAGCAACTTAGGAATTAATTTAAGGTTTTTGCCCTTGTATTAAATTCTGTGCGCTGAACAGCATCTACCCCACCTAAACACCTAAACCTAAGCATTGCCCCGCTTAAATGGAACCACGATGTGACTGAAGGCTTGGGAGGTAGTACGTGTAACCTAATCTTGCAGCCTTGAGAGGGAAACCTTTGGCTATGTCTGCACACTACATCCTGGAAAGAAGATTCTGACTTTGGGAGTGTGATTTCATTTGCACAGCCTTCTGCTCTACTAAAGGGTCTTGTCCCTTCACACCCCCAGGATGTTGCAGTGACATCATGCTGGGAAGTGTTTTGCAGAATTTGAGTGATAACCCACGTAGACATCCTTTGGTGGTACCAAGGGTTAGAGACCTTCTTATCCTGGGGTTTAGCATCTGTAGAAGTTGTGCACACATCCCTCCTTCTCTTCCCTGTGCACAATCAGGTTTCAGCTCCTTGCAGTTCTGTTTCCTGAGTCTGGGTGCTTGGGATGTTCATGAGCAGTTGCCCTCTTACAGCTCTCCTAGATTTATGCTTCTGAACCCTGTATTAGCATCCTGAGGATACAGATTACCTTTTTGCCCTGTACTGTCTGTGATAGTTGCGTTGCAGCTGTGATCCATCTCTCATGTTTTGCCTAAGTGGAAGAACAGGTCCTTCATTCTATGCTGCTGATCATTTATGCCCTGTGTGAGGAAACGCACCTTGCTCTGATTACAGAGCCAAGCCAGTGTGTTTGGCCATGTTCCACCAGTTGCAGAATTGCTGTCATTCCCCTGTGGAAGTTATGAGCTTGGGCTGGTCTTGAGAGACACTTGGCAGAGGTTCAAAACCTGCACTCTTGTACTGTCTTCCCAACAGTTCTTAACTTTAGTGATAATGTGTCCATAACTCCATAGCACTGATCCTGCTTCTGGTCTCACCAAGCAGAGCCAAGTGCCTGAGAAAGTCTGGGCCCCTCCTTCCTCTTTTGTTGTTAGGAGTAGAGCCTGGCTATTGCTGCATGGATACTAGTGGGATCTGCTCAGTAGGTCCCTCTTAGTTCTGGTGCTGCTGCCTGGCCCTGGCATCATCAGTATACTGGTAGACCATGCATGAAAGCTGCTTCTCTGCTTACATCTTCTCTTACATGTCTCCTGAAATGACAGCAGTCATCTGCAGGACCTAATATACCTCTATGAATATATATATATATATCTAGTATACCTGTATGAAGGACCTTGTATACCTCTGTGAAAGAAAAAATCATGTCAAGAGACAAGCGACATCCACTGGGATACTGCATGTAAAGGAAATGCCTTGTGACATACAGTTGCTGTTAAATAGCTTTATTTTCTTTGGCCTGCTCTGTGGAAGTTGTGCTGGTTTTCCCTGTTTCCTTTTACTGTAACTCAGGTTTGTTCTGATTTTTTTTTTTTTCCTCTGTTCTGGGCTATTTTATTCTGGTGAATATCATTGCATGGCATCGTTGTGCTGAATCTCTTGGAGCTAAGGCTTTTTACAACATGTTTATTGATATCCCAATGTACTGACAGTTCCCCATCTCTAAAGGGGAACACGCCTAAGTCCTGTGTCTTTTCCCCTTAAACATCTACATCAGGAATCTGGAAGGAAACGTACGAAAGATTTGAAGACATTTTCAGAAGAAACACATCAGGACAGTGACCAATATGAATTGATTAACTGGGACAATTAAATTTCCTTTGCTAGCTTGGGCAAGTGCTTTAGAGTTTTTGGATAAAATCACCCATGGGTCCTGCCTTGTGCCACATTTCATGCAGCGTGTCCCATGACTACTAGTGCCAATAGGCCAAAGTGCTCCAAGAAATCAGTACTCTTGTAGCTGTTGTCTGGCTGGAGGCAGGCTGTCAAATACCTGGGGAGCCATAACGTGAAAAGCTTGTACTTTGCTTGGGCAGCATCACATAAAAATTGAGCAGATCTTAGGTGGCTTCATTGCTTAGTTTTGGCACCTAAAGCAGGAATTAGGAATTTTGTAAGCACTAAAGTCCTTTTCTAGAGTTTCCTTTCATTTGTGTACAATTGTGTTTCTTGCATTCAGTACAGGATAGTAAAATCCAGCTGCCAGTTCCTCAGCTGCGCAGGGTATGGGCAGAAGCAGTTCACTATGTGATTGGACTAAAAGAAGATTATAGCAGACTTTTCCAGGGCCAGAGAGCTGCCATGTAAGTCATTACTCCTCATTCAGAAGATTTGGTATTATGCAAATACAGAGACTGTTTGCATGGAAATATACATCTTGGGGACTTTTGGTTACCCAAAGTTTCACAGCTCTCTGCTATTCTAGGCTTTTACATTATAAAACATATTTGCACTGGGAGCTTATTCCACTCCAGGAATTTTACTGCATAGTGCCTGACATTGATAATAACTGAAAAAACTTGAGCCTTGAATATAGTCACAGACTCACAGAATGGCTGAGGTTGGCAGGGAGCTCTGGAAGTCATCCAGTCCAACACCCCTGCTCAAGCAGGGTCACCTGTCCACATGCCTTTTAAATGTCTCCAAGGATGGAGACTCCACAGGCTCTCTGGGCAACCTGTGCCAGTTCTCAGTCACCCTCGCAGTAAAAAAGTGTTTCCTGATGTTTAGAGGGAACCTGCTGTGTTTCAATTTTTTGCCCATTGCCTCTGGTGTGTCACTGGGCACCACTGAAAAGCACCTGGCTTCGTCCTCCATGTGCACCCACCCCTCAGGTATTTGTACATTTTGATCCCCACTCAGCCTTCTCTTCTCCAGGCTGAACAGCCCTGGCTCTTTCAGCATTTCCTCGTAGGAGATGTGTTCCAGTCCCTTAATATTCTTCATGGCCCTTCATTGGCCTTTCCCCAGTATGTCCATGTCTCTGGGGTATTGGGGAGCCCAGAACTGGACCCATGTGTGGCCCCACCAGCAGTGAATAGAGAAAGATCACTTCCCTCAGTCTGCTGGCAACATTCCTCCTAATGCAGCCCAGGATAGTTGTTTCACAACTGGCAGAATGAGTAGAACTGTTTTTTATATTTGTAGGGTTTTGTCCTGTGACAGTGTCACAGAATGGCCAGTGTCATATACCTCAAGTGATAAAAAAGGTGCTGGCATTCACCAGGGGCAACATGTACTACAGGAGTCTGTAAATGCTAAGAAATATTCTGCACTGCAAAGACTGTCTAATTGAACTTGACAAAAAAAATGGGAAATGAGGAAGGGCTTTCTCTTGTTTGCTGAGGACCTGCAGCTTCTGAGCATGTGAGATGGAGACTCCCTGTTCCAAGGGTCTTACAAAATTTTCTGCTAGCTATGTATTTCCTTCAGGTAATGTGCTACCACTGGCCACATAAGTCCATATACGCTTTGAAACTAACATGTGCTGTTCTTGTTTCATTTGTTAGGCTCAGTCTTCTCCGATATAATGCCAACCTAATCAAAATGAAAAACAATATGGTGTCAGCATCTCAGCAGCTGAAAGCAAAGCTGGAATTCTTTCATCAAAGCATTCGCCTTGACCTGGAGAGATACAGTGACCAGATGGCTTATGGCATATGTACGTATTGTGTAACACTTGCCTGAGTATATATCCTATAAAGGATTGGACTGACTATGAAGGACTGTGGGTAAGAACTAGCTTAAAAGAAAATGAATGCGGGAGCTGCCATTGTGTTCTTCAGCATCTTTGTGGGTGTGTTTTAGCGGGAATAGATGCAGGAGAAGAGTTTGGCAGAAGCAAAGGCAGGAGGATAAAAAATAAAATGTTTTTGGAGACCCTTCAGTGACAGTGAAACAGGTGGTCAGCTGTTCCCCACTGAGAACACCAAGCTAAGAAAATTGGAGTATTAATAGTAGTGGTGATGTAAATGTTTACTATTTATTCATTCAGAGTCTGATTCATTTGGAGTTGTCACTGGGCATAAAATGGAGGGCAGAGTTGCTGCAGTTGATGTACAGTGGAAGGGCCACTAAGCGTTCATGGCAGAACAAATGGGCATGGTGACTATAGAAACACCATTTTGAACAGCGCTGAGGGAGTGATCTTGCTGTGCTTGATATCAGGAGGTAACATGAGTCAGGATGAGAGATGAGGTGAAAAAGCACTAGCCACAGTTTTAAGTATCACAGAAATGTCCAGATCTTACAAATACTGTTCAAGGGAGAATAGTAAGACTTATTCACAGTTTGTATATACGGCTGAAAACTGAAACTTGAGTAAAAACTTACGACTGGGCTCAAGGATGATGATGGAAAATGGAAAGACTCGGTGAACTGGTTTTGGATAGTCTGTATTTAATCAAAAGTGGCAGTTGTGGAGCCTAATGGTGGACTGTAAAGACTCAATTCATCTTAGGCTGGTGATTGCAAACCATGAAATCCTACCAGACGGTTTGTATGTGAGTTAAGGTCGAGCGTGGGTTGGTTAAGTTGCAACTTTGCTGTCTCTGTGATCTCTGGGTCACATCTCCGACTTGGAGAATCAGCGTCCTGCTCTTTGTGTTCAAATTCAACTGATATATGTAAAGTTCAGGTCATGCTTTATATTTGTCTCTACATCTTTTTATAAATTAACAACTCTCTTCTCTTAAGCTTCAGAAAAGATGCTCAAAGCCTGGAAGGAGATGGAAGAGAAGGCCTCTCAGTGTGCACAGGTAGGGTGTATTAAAGAAGCTTTGTTATGCCTCTGAAGGAGGTCATGACAGGAACTTAGTATCGTATGTGCCACTGCTCCATCCCTTCAGTATGTTTCATGTCCTGCCTGCTGTGGGAATGAGAGTATGATTGCAGGTGCATTAAAAAAGAAACTGTCGTCAGGTTGTTTGAATCTAGTGATTTGCACAAAACCAACACAAATGTCACTAGACTCAGTTGTCTATATAGGAAAGTAGACTATAAAAACATGATATTTATTGCCCAAAAGAAATGATGTTGCTATAGCCAAGATTCTTTCTGGCTGGATTTATTGCACACAGAATATTTCCATTGCTAAAGCTGAAAATAATGCTGATCACTTACTATGCAGTGATTTCAAATTGCAGTACTTCATTTAGGAGTACAGACATAAATTTCTGGTATGCTGCAAGTAAATATGCAAATTATTTTCAATAAGAGTTGTCCTTAAGAAATTTAAAGCAAAGCTAGATTCAGTTCTTATGCTGAGTAGTCCTAATAGTTAACAGATGTTTTCACTTGTGATTTATGGACAGTTGAGCTGACATAATGGCTTTCTGTTTCTCAAAGAGTTAGTTCTGCAAGAAAGGCTAGTTGAAATCTCTCTACTGTGTAGAATTCTGATCTCTGTCTTCTGGGAAGGAGCATTTTAATTTTACCTCCACTGAAAATGAGGAGAGAGGCCTTTTTGACAGAGAATAATTCTGCCTGCAGTTCTGTCCAGACCTTTATAGGGAAGGAATAAGGCTTTAGCTGTGAAAACTAGGAGCGGAGTTAGAATGATCATAGTTTATTGTCAAAAGCTGTTTCATTTTCACTTCTACTGGATGTACCGAATAAAGCTTGGGAGGGAGGAGGCACTCAGAGGGAAGCATTCAGAAGGAATGCAAGGAAAAATCACCACATTTGTAATGTATTTCTGAGAGAAGAGGTCTTTAAAATACCACAAAAGGTGCTCTCTTTTTTGTGCTCTGTGATAGTAACTAGCTGCAGGAGTGCCAAGAACATTGTGTGTTCTGCTGACGAGGACTGTTACATGGTTTGCTGGGCTGATGTCTTGCATTTCTGCACTCTTCTGCAGGGGGTTCTTGTATTGGCTCTCATAGTAATACAGAGCACAGCAATTAATACATAAAAAAATCCCACACACCATTAGAAACACAAACAATAAATTATATTGCCTGTTTTTTTCCCTATGAAGGAATAGATTGGGTAGTTCAGGCTCTGGGATTCATTACCTATCTTCGTCTAAGTCAAAAGGTTCTTGGAGCCTTGATTCTGCTTGCTCCTACGATGGAGAAAAGGGAATTGGGATTCCCACCTGAATTCACCTCTGTTTAGCTCTTTAAATTTTGGAATCTTGTTCCTGCCTGTTAGGAAGCAAGAAAGACACAAAGGAGCCTCCTTATAGCAGAATAACTCACAGCTGTCAATGGCTGTTTCCAGAAAAACAGGAACTTCAACAAGTATTTACTTCGCAGACCATCAGAATTATGGTCTGTGCAGTCCACATGTATAGTCACACTGTGTCCATTTATCAGGAGTGGAAAATATTTTACTCTCTAATACACAACTATCTCAGTCTATCAAGTGGACAGCTTAACTCCTGTGGATTCGAGACACAGTTATGCTGTGTGGTGAGTCATGATGCTACACATAAAAACATTTATTTTGATAACAGGGTTTGCTTCCCGTTTGTTTCACAGTCTGATTCTTTGATTATGTGGCTTCTTGAATCTGCTTCTTCTTGGTTTATTCTTTACCTGCAAGACCTACAGACATCCCTTTCTGGTTAAGGGGTCACATCCCTTTTATATAGCCTCATACCAAGTATTTCTGCAGCTTCAGCAAGGGGTATGTTCTGGAAAATGTTCAATTTGCAGGTCCTACAGCCCCTTGTCAGGAAGGAAGAGCTGAAATATCTCAAAATACTTTCTCAGGAAGGCCCATCAGTGCCCACATTCCATGGTGTTAAGACCCATTATGGTGCCCAGTGCTTTCCTGACCATGCTGGAGATCTCCAGTGCATGTCTGGCACCACATACCTACTTGTCAGGCTCAGAAATTTTGTTGTTGGCTGCCTCACATAACTTAAGTATGGGGGCTTGGTATCTTTTACATTTCTTTGAGGAAGATGTGAAATACCGGAGGAATGTCAGACCAAAATGCATATGGGAGGGTAAAATGCAAGAGCACCCTCTGTCCATGCTGTAAGAGTAGAAGAAAAAAAAAGCTTCACTGCTGGAACATACATAGAGCCAGAGAACGTGTGTGCATGTGTGTGCAGCATGCATTGCAAAGAGATACAATTTATGAAGAAGCTGATTTTTCTCATCCAGTGTGGTTGTTGGAGATTTGGATCTAGGTGGTATCATGCACTGAGAAGATAATAGCTGTAAACTATAGCAGCAGTCATGTCAAAGAGCTTTTTTTCTCCTCAACTCTGCATGGAATCAGCCCTTTATCCAAAAAAGTATTCTGGGGATCTTCATCTACTTCATTGCTCTCCTCCTTCAGTTTGATTTGTACCTATGTTTCCCCATTAGGCTGAAGATATTGGATATCTGGATGAGCAGATCATGGCTCTGCACACAGAGATTGTAGAGCTTCAGAAGAGTCCGTACGCAAGGCGCCAAGGAGAGGTCATGGAGAGCTTGTAAGTCTTTTGCTTATTATTTTTATTGCACAGAAATGGATTTTGTGTATTTCAGTTTCTGACGGTTTTTTTCCTCTGGTGGGGGTTCCATCAGCACTTTTGAAACGGACTCCTCACTTTTTGCAAACTGCAAGTGCAGAGTAGTTTGCAATCAGTTTAATATCATTTTGCTGGTAAAAGGGAAGATGCCACCACTTGCGGCTCTATGTTCCTCCTTCCTTTTGAAGTTCTAATAGTCGCTTGGCAGCTTTATAAGGCAGAATAGGACACTGCTCTGTCTGAAAGCTAGCTAAAGTGCAAGAAAGATTAACGTTCGGTTGCCAGAGTAAACTCATCTAACTTACCTAACTTACCCTGCAGCCACACAATGACTGGGGAAACATGGAAAACACAGCTAGGGAGGACAGGACACTGTCACTGACTATGAAACTTCATCTTGGAAGAGGATGGGCCTACGATACATCTTGGTCTCAGATGAAAAATGTAGAGGATTTTTTTTTGCACTGCAGAAGAGTGAATTTTATAGTGTTGAGTGAGAAGATTATGAGATCATTGTAAAATCTTGTTAAATATTTTCAATGTGTTTTCAAAGCAAGGATAAATAACTCCTGGAATATCTGAAATTTGGAAACGTGAATTTTTTTTGAAGTATTAAAATATGAGAAAGTTAAGTGGTATTACTGATCTTACTGATTACTGAAGACATAGGAAGCAATTATTGTAGTTTGTGTTGTTGCTGAGAGCACAAGTGACAATTATAAAAGAAAGGGATTAAATAGCCACCAAGGTTAAATAGCTTCTAAAGCTCTTGTTAATAAGAGCTCTTCTGAATGATTCTGAGTATTCTGGGAGGAAATGTGCCTGTTCCTGGTATGTTCTCCCCGCTCCCTCTTTGCAGAGGTAGATCAGCTAAGTTGTTTCTCATCCATGTGTAGTTGCAGGAGCAGCAGAACTGGTGCACAGGGGAGGAAGTGGTGTAAGGGAGAAAACACCTCTTGCAGCACTGCCCACATTTAGAGCAACTTTAATCATGGACCTGCCTTCTAAAACATCATTTATAAGCACTTTCACTACAGCAAAGCCAAGGCTGCATTAGCTATTTGCAGGGTGCATGAAGTGTGCCCTAAGCTGTTGATTATTCTGGTCTAAAGCTACTCCTCTTACTGAAGAATGAAGTGGAGAACAGATTGAGTTTCCTGCTTTTTAGGTTTTGAGATTGTAGCAAAGCATACAGCAGAGCGCTAGCTTAAGGTTTGAAATACAGTCACAAGACACATGGCTCCTGGGTCATTTACCTGATGGTGCTGGATGCTAAAGTTCTTTCTCCCAGCGCAGCAGGAGTAAAGCGCGCCTCTCCCACTATGCTTGGCTGATGCGGGAGTTTCAGGATGACTGCAACATGCTAGAAATGCTGACATACATAAGCAGAAGCAGCTTGCATAGTCTGTTGGGGTGAGGGTATTGGGGTGATCTAAGGGCTAAAGGGAAGAAGAGGCCTTGTGAGGAGCCCAAAAGCAGAGTTAGAACCGGCTAAACTGCCACTTGTTTCTGACAGACTTTTGATTTGGAACAATTGAAGATTTGTTCAAGAGTAGAAGCTTCAGCTTTTGAACGGCTGCTTTTGAAATATTCCAGAGAAGTAACACTTACTTAATGGGAGGAAGAGAAACACTGTCCTCTTGTTTGTGATGCAACTGTCTCGTTCCTTTTGCAGAATATCACTGTAAAATTCAGGCAAAAAATGCAGAACAGGAACAAGAATTTCTCAGGCAGCTGTGCAGAAGTACCTATAATTACAAAAATGAAGTTTCATAGTTGACGATACCATGGAAAGAAGACACAGCTGAGCCATGTGAAAATTTGAAACTGAAAATAACCTCCAATTGGTATTGTTATCTGAGAAGAAAATGTATAATCAGAGGAAAAGTAAGACAGCTTTTCAGGAGGAGTTGGTTTCCGTCACAGAAAGACCATCCGTATGTTCCAAATGTCATACTTGTATACTAGCTGTAGAAGAAGGTGGCAGCTCCAATGTATGAGGTTCAGCAAGGCATAACTTAATTGTAATGCTTTTTTTGTTGAGTCACCTGCTTGTTGATACATGTATGAATCATTTTCTTCTTTTTAAAGGGAACAGAGAGCCATAGACCTGTACAAGCAATTAAAAACGAGACCTCCAGGTATGGAAGGAGATGGTTCAAAGAGTGTTTCACACTCATGCCCCATGACTAATTTTTCTGAACTCAAACACAGAAAATACTGTTTAGGAGAAGCCAAATGTTTGTATTAAAGCTAAGCAGACTCAAAGGCATATCTTCAGCTGATTTCTTCTTTTTGCTGAGCCTAGAGCTCTCCCAAATTCCTGTAGTCCTGTTCCTCAGTCCTGGGTTTGTATTTTGGTTTTCGGTCTTGGAGCATCTGCCCGGAACATGTGTCTGCCTTCTGGCTTTCTCCACCTTTTTTCCTGCCTCCAGTACTAATGCTTTACTCCCCCGAGGCATGGGAAGAACTGGTCTTCCTCTGTCATCACTCTAACCCAAGGGCAGTCTCTTTTCTCCCTCTCCTCTCTTAATTGTACTGGATGGAGCCCCATGTTTGGTGATTATTATGTTCTGAACTTAGTAACTGGTGAGCAGAAAGATTTAGTTACCTGTGCATTTGGCAACTACCTGCAGTTCTTATTGAAGCCAGTATCTAGACAGCAAGTGTGGCTGGAATTGTATATATTACTGCAGAGAGAAGAGATGTTAAGCAAGAGCTATGCCTAATGAGAAATTGTGCCAGATTTTAAGATGTTTCATTGTGTTTCAGTTTGTTCGGCTGCACTCCTTAAGTCAAATCTTTCCTTGACTTCTGGGCGTTCGTGTCCAGAGTGGCTCCTCGCTCAAGAGCAGTTTACTAATGTGATGATTGATGGCCCTTCCAGATCATGCCTACAGTGACAGCACGGACATGGTGAAGATCATTGTGCAGACAGTACAGAGCCAAGACCGAGTTCTCAAGGAGCTCTTTGGCCATCTCAGGTACTTTATGCAGAAAAAAACCCAAACAAATGCAACTTGCAGCACTTGTAGCTTTATAGGAGGAAAGGAGAGGGAAAACCATGGAGATCAGAACCCAAAAGCTCCATCCACAGGTATACATCTCTCATAGTAATATGTGTGTCTCTGTTGAACTTCCACTTACTTTTTTAAAACATATAGCTAATAGGGAAGGGGAGGAGAAAGCAATGGCTTGTACTGTTAGCATCCAGCACTTCACTTTAAAATGAGAGAAATTTTGCCAGTGTTTAGGTTGGGATTAAAATCTTAAGGGCGGGGTGGGGGGGAAGTGTAGCAGCTGAGAAGATACCACAGTGATGTATTCATTAATTCTTCAAGTAGCTCAGAAAAAATGTCATTATGCAGATTTCAGTAAAGAATTCAGCAAAGCATAATTTAGGTTTATTCTCATGTGTGGCTTACGCTTAGTAGATCCCATAAAGAGAGTTGCTAGCTATGGTATGGTCAGCCCACAGAGACGAACACAGACCAGAGAAGATTAATAAAAGACCATGGTTGAATTGCTGTGCTGTCCATTGTCATCAGGATCAATTTTTGCACTTCAAATAAGAAAAGCTTATATCGTGGGTATTAATAGTAGTGTCACCTGCCTAATTTTTTGTCTTAACTGGACTTGGAAAAGTCCAGGGGTCCTCCCTCCAGTCTTGCAGGTTTTGTACCTGCCAGCTGTTACAGTGCTGTGCTAAGAGGAAGGAATGTTCTCACAGAATTTTTCTTGAATCTCGGGGTGAAACTCTTGGTTTTACCAGAACATATTGCCACGCAAGCTGGAAAGTAACTTTGTGTTTGTTTTTTATTATAGCAAGCTCTTGGGCTGTAAGCAGAAGATCATTGACTTGCTTCCAAAGATTGAAGAGGCTCTAAATAACATCAAGGAAGCTGACAACTCAGTGATGCAGATGCAGGGCAAAAGACAAAGGGAGATATGGCATTTGCTGAAAATCGCTTGTGTAAGTAGCTTTTGGACTAGTTGTTTGCTCGTCCTTCCAGTGCAGGAGCCAGGGGACATCCAATGAAATTCTGAGGAGACTAAAAAAGGATAACTTCCACACAATGGTTGATTCTGCTGTAGAGAAGGGAAGTTTGAGATGCTAAAAGTTGACAGTTTTAGAAGGGAGGTAGACAAATTCATGGAAAAGAAGCCCAGTAGAGGAGTACTTGGTCCCAGTAAGCCATCAAACTGCAAGTCACTGGTAGCTGGAGTACGGTAGACATGCCATGCCATGAACCTTGTTCATCTGTTCCCCAGATGTCTAGTGTTGACCACTGTTGGAGGGGTACACTGGGACTGGCGAACTTCAGCCTGACATATTAAACCTGTCATGATTTAAGTGCTGCAAAAGCAAAATAGGTGGTTTCCTGGTTAAAGACTGCATTGCTTTTTCTGCATCAATTATAGTGACTATACAGCTAAAGCGATCTCCTGATTTCCACATGCCTACATTCAAGGTCAGCATAGGAAACATGTTTGTCTTTCCACTGTCAGGAGAGTTCCTGCTGTGCATGGCTCTCAGTTTAGGACATGGCACTGCTGCTTAATTCTTCAGTGTAGAAGACATGCCATGTACAACACGGGTGACTTGCACACAAAGACATTTGGTACCAGCTATTTGCAGAACTGTGGAGGGTTGTATCAGCTGACTTGCCAGCCACAGGCATGGCCTAGATTATGTGTATATGTTACAAACAGTGCTTATGTTTAACTGCAAGTCTTGCATACAAAATAATTAAGCCTGACTAAATTCTTCCTTTGTCCATCACAGCAGATGAATTTCTTTTTTCTAGACTCAGAGCTCTTCTCGATCACTGGTAAGCTCCAGCCTGGAAGGGACAACCTCAACTCCAGCAGCCACGTGGCTCCCACAGAGCTCCTCAGGGAACATACCTCACCCTCTGTCACCTATGGCCACTCCTGAAAATGAGTAAGAGCTGTTGGGCAGGGAGGCCACTATAAAGAAGTCACTGTAGCCATTTTGTATGCATACACTCTGAAATCCTGTCCTTGGCCACTGGAGTCTCCAGTGCTGAAGGGGCCTGAGGTGCATGTCTTCACCATATCCCGTGTGGTGCTTTTTGGATATGCTGGGCAGGGGGAGTTTTGGCATACTAGACTGTCTCTGAAAGCAAGATTGTTCACCTCCTGACTGGAGTTTTAGTAACTTACCTTTGGCCATACCACAGCAAAATGCAACAATGAGATTTTGAGCCAAAATGCAGTTGATCTCCATGAGCTAGCACTATGCTATTCCTTTCTTGCATGTCATGTTATTCTCTTTTGGGATTGGATTTGGTTATTAAGGCCTCTCTCTCTCAGCCAGTCCTAGCTGAGTAAGAGAGTTGTGAGGAGCTGAGGGGTTTTTCTCTTTGCTTCATTAGCAATTTATACTTCCAGTCAGCATAGCAGACAGGAAGGTGCCCCTCAAAGACTGCTCAGCTCTTGATCCTCAGTAGTGCTGGTTTTGTGGGGGCTGGGGCAGGGGTTGTGAACACCAGCATCAAAGTGTTTGGCCATCTCTTTCTTTTTGGGTGGTCAGGGAAATAACTAGGTTCTGAAGATACACATTTTCTAAGCAGGCTTTTGCTGGAAGTCAGTTGATCTTTTTTGAAACCTTGAGCAACTTTATTCACTTCCTTTTTTCTGTCTGCAGATGCAGGGAAATTTTCACCTCGGAGTAGTGTGGGGTGATCGCCCTTTAAGAGGTGCTTTTCTGAGCAAGGTGCCTTTGGATCACCTCAGAGCTCCTCTTCGAACCATGACTTCGCTGTACAAGTCATGGTACAAAGAGTCAAGAGATGTAAACCTGCAGAGAGTGGGCAGTGATTTCAGGCCGCTTGTACTTAGCTCCCTTCCTAGTCTCTGAAAAGGTTGAATTTCAGTGTGGTTTGCGCAGTTCCTCTGTAGGGAAGGAGAACAAATCCACACTTCCAGGGTGGAGATCTGCAGGATGCCACCTCAAGTCATGTTGTGCCCTACAAGGTAGCTCCTACAGTTGCAGAGAACTCCTACAAATCTTTTTTGGGGGGTTGTTCGGGTTTTTTGGGGGTTTTTCCCCCAGCAGAGAGCCTTTTGACATTGGTGTTACTTTGTGTCTTAAATCTGTCGTCTTATGCCTTCCCTTCCCTGCAGGGAAAATTTTGTCCATGTGATAGAAGAGAATCTGAATTACCTCGAACTCTTTAGCAGTATTTTGCAGGAGGCGAGACAGGAGCAGAACAACAGCATGATGGTAAGTCTGTTGATGTATCTCTGAGGACCTGATTTTTAAGACCCTTAAATAGGGTCATTTGTGATACGAATTGCTGTGGCTGGCATGTGACGTCTGTCATTCCTCCTGGACTCTGCTAACATGCCGGTCGTTATGGAAGGTAGCATTGGTGCTAGTGTCAGCCGAGTAGTCTGCGTGGCGGAGTGGGCTGTTCTGTGGGACCCCCAGGCTGGTAGAGCTCGCTCTGAATGCTGGTTGCACTCTCAGCTGGAGAGTCCTGGTTTGTGTCCCTGCACTGGAATGGGCAGGGTTCCCCATTTCCAGAGCCCTTTTCTGATTGTTGAAGCCCTCCTTATGGCAAAAGTGGGGCTTTGGAGAGTCCTAAGAAGGCTCTTTGCACAAATTGGTTTTTTAAATAGCAGGAAATGACAAAAGTAGGTAACGATTACCAAGACGTTTTGATGCAACCTGAAACTGTGTTCCTGAACTACCAATTGAGGCCAGTAAGTTACTATTCAAAAGAGCCCGGTTACCAGAAGAATCAAGAGCACCACAGAATACCAGCCTTTTAGAAGAGGCTCTCAGCTGATTTTAAAAGCTGTATCATAGAAGCATCTGTATAAATATCATGAGAAAAGGAGGCATGTAGATTGACCTGTTTATAATGAAGAAGAGTCAATACAGCTTCTGTTAGCATGAGATTGTCTCACAAATTTATTGCAGTCCTGTGGAGAAGTCAAAGATCCACTGATACGCTGTAACTTGGGTTTTCAAAAAGCTTCTTAAAGATCTCCTTAGGAATAACTTCCGTTCTTGTGGGATAAAAAAAGTTGAAGGTGTTTACCAATTGTAACTGCTGAAATAAAAAGGAACAGAGGGTTGAGGAAATGGAGGTCATTGATGAAATGGGGCCCTTATAATTCATAAACATTTTAATGTTGTAATGTTTATGAATAATAGCAAACAATGCACTGAGTGTAGTTAACTTAGTAACTGGAGTTACTAAGTTATTCGGGATGATTAAATGAAAATTTATTAGTGGGAGTTGCAGATGACACTCTAATAGCAAGGAATGGAGCAATATGAATGGGGAAATTAAATTAGCTACGGATTAATGCAAAGTAATTATGTTAGTGGGGAAAACAGCCTTAATTTTGCATACCCTGGGCTTCATCCATTGGTTGATGAATGCTTTGCTTGTCTTTGTTCCGTCCTGACAGGGTTGATATCAGTTGTGTAACATAATCTTCTCTCCTGTCTTGTCTCCTTGGTGTGGCTGGAGAGAAGCAAGAAGCCGTATGACTGGCTTCTTACCTGTTAATCATCCATGTCTGTCATCTCCTGTACTTCATTCCAAGGTGCAGCATCTCTCTCTGGTGTGTTTTAGCCTCGAAAGATTATTCATTGTTGTGGAATCATGCTCTGCAGATCAGTACCTGTTTCGTTATTTTTCTTTCCCCTTTTCCTTGCAGCAGGGGACAGAAGTTAGGTGACAGGAAAGCAGCAGAAAATGGGATTTGTTCTCTTCAATTCGCTTGAGGAAAAAAAAAAAAAAGGAAAAAAGAATTAATAACTATAAGAAACTTTTCTCTCTTCTTGCATACATTTGACTTGGAGCCTGCCTTTCTTTTTCATTTGTGTTCTTGCACTACCAGTATCTCCCATGGTGTACTAGGAACTCCAGCGGCAGGTTTTGTCCAGGCATAAAATGTACTTTCCAAAGCAAGTACAGTCTGTGACATGCCTGAGCACTGCAGTAAGTATGGGGGATTTTGTATTGGGGACAAACCGAGTTGTGAAATTGAGAGATTACTTTTCCGCTGTTAGATCAACATGATTCTTTGAGAAGAGAGAGATGCTTGCTGCTGGCATCCTTTGGTCACCACCTTGGAAACGTACATTCAGTAGCCGTTTCCTGCACTGCAATTGTTTCCTTGCTTCTTTCAGAGTTTTGATTGGAGCTGGCTGAAATAGCCAAAGGAGCCGACCTGCTGCTACCTGCAGAGTGTCTGCATGCTGAGAGGTGGCTGAGCAGCCTTCAATGTGACGAGCTGGAGAAGACTGGTCCATCAATCACCTTGTGTTTTGTAATCCTTAGTGGAGTTGATTTCAAGGGTGGTGGGCAGTAGGGGATACACCACCAGCAGTAACAAACAGCGTTTTACAGGCTCTTGCCTACTTGGGCTTTCACATAAACACCTAACCCGCCGGTTGGA